>NC_092564.1:4888483-5188483 GCF_037975245.1 Apostichopus japonicus | reverse complement strand
TGTCCGAAAATACGTGTTAATTATTCCACAACATGTGCTTTTTTGTCGTCATTCACTCACCGTTCTCCTGTAAATCCTGCCGGACACTCCACGCATGCACCGGTCACGTGATCACAGTCATCGCAGTCACATGTCAAGCCACAGTTAGGTCCATACTTTCCCGCTTCACATTTTTCCTCACAATCGTCGCCATGGTAACCATCGTTACATTTACAAGTGTCGCTTTCCGCGATATGAATACCGTTCTTAGAACAACACTCATCCGAGCAGTATGTGCCCTTAAAACCGGTTTCACATGGCTCTGTGCAATAATAACCCTGCCAACCTGCCTTACACCGGCAAACCGTTATCTCGGCGTCGCAAACTAACGTCGCTGACTGAGAGCATCTGTGGCAATCGACTGTGCACGATTGGGACGTACAGGCCTCTTCACAGTGTACCCCTTGGTGGGTCACCGGGCAAAGGCAGATTCCGGTGAAAGGGTCATTTGTTCCTCCGTTCATGCAAGAGAGAGTACTTTCACGACAATTTTTGCCGTAATACCCTGGTGGGCATCTGTGTGGATACAAAATTAAGAAAAATTACCTTAAAATATAAAACAAAGTTAATTCGGTAGATCTGATATTAATGAAGATTGGAAATGGTTAAGATATAAGTTCTCCTATAAAACCATGAAGGGAAGGTTCGGATGAAGTTCTCAAATACAAAGACAACGATACATTATTATTGTTATTACAATTATTATATAATTGTTATAATATCATACCGCTTGTCGCAGTCCCTTCCAGTCCAACCTTCATTGCAATCACAGCTTCCATCTTCACTGTTACAGGTCCCCAATGCATTTACGCACGAACAATTTAACAGGCAATCTTGACCATAGCGTCCAATGGGACAGGCTGTAAAACAAACAACTCATTTAGCAGGCGTTCATAAAAAAAAGCATGAATAAAAACATTAAAAAAACAAAACACATCGAATAGTTATGGAACATGGGGCAATGACAATCTTTCTTTCCCATTGAATTTTGTGTTGCATATGAGCAACCGACCTTAATCGTCCCTGTGTTAGACTAAATAGACCAGTCACTTTTATTGATGCGCCAGAGATGTTTCAAAGCTCATTTCTCAAAAAAAAAAAAAAATGAAAGTGGTATTGGAAATACAAAATAAACTAATTAGCAGTGTGTTTTAATGGTTTACAATATACCACATTAAATTATTTGCCTTAATTAAGTCATCCTTTTTAATTTGAAAATCACGAAAGCCGGATTAAATATAGGAAAATTACCTGCACTCAATATTTTTTATTTATTATTATTTGTTTTGGACTGTAACATTTTGACCCGAATATTCTGCGTAATGTCATCACTTGACAATTTTTACATTCATGTCTTTTGACTTTAAGGTTCAATTTATTTCACCAATGACAAATACCAACTATAAACCACAATCACGTGTTCGTATTCAGCTACTTAGTTATCCGCACGTTTTTGAAAGAATGTCAACTATTTGTCTTGTCAAGAAATGACATAAATTGTGTATTTATAGGAAGAATTTATTTACACTCGCAAAAAAATCAATTTATTTATCCTACTAGCGCCATGCATAAATATTTAGGTTTATATAAATATTTATGTGTATTTTAATGATTCTAATGATGTAAGTCATTCTCGAAGTGAAAGTCAAGCAGACACACAATACGAACTTATCTAACACCAATATGCATGGGACAATGAGAGTGACAATGGACTGTAAAAAAGACGGATCAACAGTTCTTTGGTTAAAAGAGTTTAAAAGTTGTAACGTCATTTCAACAGGAGATGTTTATCTATGGAGTTTTGTATCACAATCCAACCTTCATCTACGGGTATTGCTATATATTAATGCAAGATGCAACATGTAAATATAAATATAAATACAAATATAAATGCACGATTTCACAAGTACATCGTGTATATCTTGAAGAAAATTCAAAATTAAGAACATTGTCAGTTGCATGCGTAACCTGTGAAATGTAATATCACTTAGCTTAATATAGTACCCACTCCCTGGGGATCGGTTACGCCCCCTTCCCTTCCCCAACCCTGGTTCCGCCGCCCTGCACACACGGGTTGTATTCAGCCTAAATGGGCTGACAATGGTTCACCACCACGGTGTAAAGTTACATCATGTTTAAGTAACCACACTGTGGCAATTGAGGTTCCATAACACTTACGAGATTGACAATGTCCTTTGGCGTCTTGATATGATCCAGGACAGCAAACGGTCTCATCGTGAGGGATATAGACTTCACTTAGAGGGACAAGGCCTGACCTGAAAACGTGATCGAGAATCGGGTAAAAAATTGATTACTTTGTCTTTACGAAAAACATTATTATATGACAAATTTTGACAATTCAAGCGAGAGGACATTTCGAAATGTTACGTTTTATGACGATATTATAGACCAAATTTATAAAGTGCTAGCATTTTTTTTTGGCGAGACAATAACTCTCTCAGTTCACTACAATGGCTTTCATTATTTGTGTATTTTTGTTTATAAACTTAAGCAAGGGAGAATAATAATGAAAATAAACGTGAAAATGTGTTCGTCAATTAACGTGGCTTCATTACCACAACTGAGCTGGTGAACTCTGATCTATTCAACACTTCTATGGTGCGCCTAGTGTGCCATTAGTCTTGAAATCGATATATTTCAAGTTAAATTTACATGTATCGGTTTGTCGTGCTCTCATTGGACGACCATTGTCACACGTTATTTTATAGTGAAACCGACATATGTCAATTTAATTTGACACATGTTGATTTCTTGCAATCAAAGCACAATAAAACAACATGCGACATCGGTCGTCCAATGAAAGCACGGGAAACCGACTTGCGTCAGTTTTATTCGACATATGTCGATATCAGGACTTATGGCACACTAGGCACACCATAGCTGGCACAGCATTATGGCATACGGTAGATCTTGTTCGATACAAGTATATCAATAGCGCCATCTACTTTGCGAGAGATGTATTTCACGGGGACACAACCTCCAATCGTCATCTTTGGTTATAAGACAGACATCTTTGTGATGGACAACTCCTCCGAACAGTTAAGAAAAGCCTTGCTTAGTTTGGGAGATATTCGAGTTTAAAGTCGTGTCTGGTAGCCGTCATATTGTAAATCTGTTACTAAAATTTGAAACCTTACCTTCTGTTTTTGCTAAACACTGAAACTATTACCATCATTAGGTCTTGCTAACAGATTTAACATTTAGCTTCAGCATATGCAAATGCGATCAAATGTGATAAACGTCGTAATAAGAAAAGAAAATCATAATAAATTGAAGCACATGCATGTGGCTTGATGATGTCATAGTTTGTTTAAACTTGTTCAAGTCTTTAGTATTTTGTGTGATATATCATTAAATCTATGATATCTACTTAATGGAATGAGATATTTCTTAGCTGTTTGGAAAAGTTGTTAATGACAGTTACCTCTATCAAATAGATCAATAGTGATGGTTGTGTCTCCTTGGCTGTGGAGGTGGGGAGGTGGGGTATTGGGAATGGAGGGAGGGGGAGATTTTCATGACAGTTATCTCTATCACATACAACGTTGATGACGGTTGAGTTTTTGTCTCCTTTAAGCACAAAAACGCACACACGGGAAAGACAAGTACACAAACACGAGTTGCATGACTGCCTCACATTTTATAAACAGAAAGCAAGAGAAAAATAAATTCTCACACAAAAAAGTTAAAATATAGAAAGCGAGGTGTCTTCACTGGTAAGATATTCCTGGTTGTCCGTTCATATTTTTTTGTCTGTAATATGCTCTGACTAGTGGCGGCACCAGTCAAGGCAATCGGGGGGGGGGGCAACTAGCGGGCAAGGGCATATTTGTTTGGGGGAGGGGAGGAGGGGTATAAGGGGAGGGGTTTCCTCTCCCCTTTGGGAATTTTTCTACAAGTAAAGTGACTTAAATGTAAAATGGTGCTATCATTTGACAATGTTGTCACATTAATGCATTGCATTGGAAGCTGTTTCTAATACAATACACTAAACGATCTATATATTTCCGATTAGTAGCAAATCTGATTGGGGGGAGGGGGCAACGGGTGTGGGGGAAAATTGCAATCTCATGCCCCATCACACCCCCCCCCCGGAGCGCCGCCACTGGTTCTGACGCGATCGGTACTATCGCGAGGTGTACGTTTAATTAAAACGCAAGGCATTTACTCCTCACAAAATCCACTCCTTCGCCAGTGAGATGGGGCTTAAATTTCCATACCAGTCTTGGCAAGCCAACACGCATCCCATCGATATAAAACTTTTGGGTAACATAACGTACTTCACCAAGTTCACCCCTGGTGATGTGAGCTTACAAATCGCTTCTTTATTTTTCACTTTTCTTTTACTTTGCACAGGAACTCACATTTCGTTTGGTTTCGCCCTATAAGGCCCCCATGTTATTTTTCCTGGCGAGGAGGACAGGGGAGGGAGGGAGGGGGGCGGGGGGGGGGGGTTGGGAGGTCTGTGAAAATATGGATGGAAACGGGAAAATAAGGAATAAAGAAAAATGCATTCTCATTTTCAATTTATACTTAAGGAAGTAGGGAAACTTGTAACAAAGTGGGTCCGGTGCCATAATTGTTCCGGGTCCGACGTGGCTCTTGAATTATCTGTATATTCTCTATAGTGACGTCATACATGAGACCTACTAGTGCCTTCAGCAAGATTTCACTTCAGCCACTGAAACATATTACACGTCTTTCTACTTTTTCTGGTTGCCCTGTCGAATACTTCGGGTACGCACGCCCCTGTATCTGTATACATGAATATTTAGTTCATATATTAAACCAGATTAACCTTCGGATTTGAAGAGGTCAGTTGACATACGAACGTTATTTCATGAAAGTCTATTGAAAAGGATAGCACTTGCAAAACGTCTTGGCCGAGATAAACACCGAGGCAATATCGGATCCAATCTTTGGAAATTATTTCGCGCAGTAGAGCGTCCATCTTTGTTTCTCCCTAGCTGACGACTATAATGACTATACACACTACATGGATCCTGGGACTCCTAGATACCCTGCGGCGGTTTCGATACTAGTGTCAACAAGCCCATCCAGACATAATCATATACGATCAAGTTCTGGCTATATTAAAATATTTCGATGTTTTCCATTTTTTATGTATATTATTTGAAATGTTATTAAATGAAGGAATGAAGTAACTAATGATGTGCAACAGACAGAATAATAGGAACGCCACATTATTCTAGAGCAAGTTACTAAATAAATGAACTATAGCTTTATTTACAAACATTCTTTTTACACAGTACGTGATCACGTGTGTCGAATTATTTTCAGATAAATTTACGGTTTTAAATGCGTCTTAACAGACCGTGTCGTCGGTTGAGTGTGCAATAAAGATGGTGATAAGATGATAACATATCGCTAATATCAGCGCATCATTAAGCATATATCCATTATTATATAACGGTCTATAACTGTGAACTGTTTAGTTGGTTTATCAACGTGACAATGATGGTGCATAGAATCTCCAATTGAGTATGGTATATCCGGGAGATGTTTTATACAAGTGTAGGCCTATACCTTAACGGGGATATTCACATTGGGGATGGGGGTTTCTACACTGTTATACACTTGATAATACAGTAATACCAACATGTGCGGTTAACCGAGTGTTTTGCCACTGATCATTGTGTGGCTGAAAACCATACAGATAAGATCTACTGGAATTTCCATACATGAAATGTTTGGAAACCTCTTTTCCTGTTCGTGGTTACCATAGAAAAAGTTTCTCATGAGACGTTTCCAGACAAGCCAAGACAATACAAGAATTGCGCCACCAGTTAGTGTCGCGGTGTTGCCCTGAAACAGTCATTACCCACCCATAGGCCTACGAATTGAAAACGGAAATTGCTCTCTCTCTGTATTGTAAGGGAATCACTGCAACCGGTTAGTACGGTTTGTTATGTCTGCAAGGGAGCATTCCGTTTTGAGTTTGTTCTGCCTGTAACTTCCTGAAAATGAAAAAGGTGTAAAACCGACCAATACAATATCCGGAGACGAGTACGTTGGCCTCACTAAACCAACTTAAATGCTGCAATTTGTCAAACAATACAGGTAGTATAATAGCAATCATACTAGCCCAATATGCGACCGTTGATTGTGGTACCTGGAATTATAACGTGTGTACAAAGTTAAGTCAATTAACACGCCAATGAACTAGACAGACGAAATTGACCCAAGCTTACATGTACAAATAAATCGTTCAATCATTGTATCCATAGACTGTGTGGGGCAAAAATGGTTAATAACTCACACGTACATTATAGAAACAGTAAAACTGTTATAATTCCATACATTTTATTGGGGGGGGGGGGGCTAGAACTGGATTCGAACCATCTGAGCTATTAAGTACTCATAGTTGGAGATTATCCCATATCATTGCCAGGGATGCTACTGCTAGGCAGAAAACCGCGGAACCTTGCGTACCCTTTAATCAGGGATCACGCACAGTTTACAAGGATCATATACAAGTTTTTCTTATTGTAAGATACCAGCAAGAACCGTGACGGATTTCAAGAGACAGTCTGCTTCTCAGGTATATACAATAATAATAGAATGACCAACTGAAAAGTGACTGGTATACATATAGATCAGCTATAGTATCCACATTATGTGACAATGTTATATGAGTTGGTCACAAAGAATCCATGTTACATCTCGACCCCCCTTCCCCCCATAAAAACTACAACAACAACAAGAAAACAGCTGTAAAGTACTGGGTTTTTACTATCTAAGAAACTATGGCAGAGATTAGGTTCAGTCAATTCTTAACGGTTCTTGAAGGCTACACATTTTAGATGGTTATTGTTACAATACCACAATTAGAGTAGTGTACATCCGCTCGAAAGGTTAACCATTGTCGAAAAAAGAGCTAAAGTGACCTAACTTAATGCTTGTTTTAGCATATTATCAGTTACCATGACTGCTTTACAGATGGTGTTAAAAAAGGGAGAATTGAAGGTGATATAAATCATATCGCTGGGAAATTCTTTCGTAAATGTTGATATTACTTCGAGCGAGCAGATGGAAGGGTTGGGGGTTCAGTATGCTAAACTTGCTCCTCTTCTAGTTCAAAATCTAGACGGTCATGACATAGAAATTTGCAAGTGTCATGACAGGCCAAGACATCAGCTATCATGTGGTGGATAGGATTATATGCCAGTGGAAAACTTCTATACATGCTTTGGCGGGCTTTGAACAAAATGACGAGTTTAGTGTGTAAGTCAATTGAATGATTGATTGTGGTACGACACCTATAGGTAGTTAACATCACGACGTATATGTGGGCGGGTTGCATAGTTCTGCCCGCTTGTGTGATTTTCCTTAATGATGTGTGTAACTATATGTCCTAAAAAATCAACCAAAAACATATTTATCCATAAACACCACGTCATTTCAGAGATTCCATTCTTGTGGTACTAACCTCACATGACATCAAGTTTAAAAGGTTAAGACTTTCAAAGAAATGTGAAAACAGAATTACCCTAATTTCATACTTTCTAAAGTAATTTTTTTCACTATTGTGTTGTTATGATTCACGTCCTTGTGTGAGAGTCATGTGCACACGTACGCTGCAGGATTAGTTATCGCAAAATATTCACCAGACAGAGACACCAGAAAACGAAAACGTTGAGTGGTTCCGATGCCCAAACATATTCATAGTGTGGGACGCCATAAATGTTAATATTCAGGAATTTATGCACATCAAACGAGGGATTATCTAATGAGTTATGCAGCCACATATGCAGGAAGGTACTGTGAATCAGTTATCATGTTGATAAAGTCTATTTAATGACATAGTATAAGAAACAGATGCATGCATGAATATTACAGCGGTCAAATTTGTTGATCTCATAAGCATGAACTGTATCTATATACTTACATTGTATTAGCCAAGTTCATGCATATAAAGCTTGTGGTTGTTGAGATATCATGTTTACAATCTGTTTTTCCCATAAAGCTCCAACCACCATGAATACGATGAGGTAGCAATTGGTGTTTAAGGGACACATATATATATATATATATATATATATATATATATATATATTCATTTGCCTTTTTCGTTTACCTCCATTTCATTAACAAAGTCTGTTCAAGGTATATCTTTTCGAGATCCGGTTAGTTAGGAGTCACAAATGATTTCGAGTTGGTTAGAATCATGTTTGATCTCTAGAGTATACGGCAAATATGTAACCAAAGCAGAACTAGTATTGTTCGATACAGATGACAAACGCACAGTGGAAATACGACCTTCCTTACCGGTTTCGAACCTCCGGGCATACAATCAGCGTCCATAGCCTAGTGGTTAGGGTGTCCGCATATAAAGCTGGAGGCCCGGGCTCGAACCGGGGTGGAGGCTGGAAGTTTTTTTCACTGTTCTGGATTTTCCAACTCACTACAAGTTCAATACTAAGTAGTTTCATTACCCTACCGAGCATAGACAAAATCGGACATACGGTTGCAGCGGAACTTGACATTTTAAGAATATTATGGTAGCCCTACCAACTAATTAATATTCATGAGATGGTAACCAGTAACCATAGGACACTTCTCCTCATCGTAGGTCATCTACCTACCAAGTATGACGTTGATTCATTTTGTGTTTTTGATGATATCGTGTTTACAAGCTTTTTTGACGATTTTCAAGTAAGCCCCTCACCCCACCTCTCCCCCATGAATATAACTAAAAAGTAAAACTTGTTGTTGCATAGAACATGTACTTACTATGTAGTTACATAACCATACCAAGTATGAACTAAATCGGAAATACGGTTGAAGAGATATTGACATTTTAAGAATTTTATGTTAAAGCCTGCTCACTCATTAATATTCATTAGATGGGAGGCAAACACAAAAGGGCACGTCGACACATCATGGGGCATCTAAATCTACCAAGTATGATATTGATTCAACTTGTGGTTATTGAGATGTCGTGTTTACAAGCTGTTTCTGAAGATTTCCCTTTCAGCTCTTGCCACTCATGAATATTCATGAGGTAAAAAATTGTTGTTGCAAGAACATGTACCTGCTGTGTAGGTACGTCACCATACCTAGTATGAACTAACTCGGTTGAATTAATATCGACATTTTAAAATTTTTAGGTTAACCCGCCCTCCCACTCATTAATATGTATGATAGCTCCATCAAAAACAATAGGAGTCATCTGCTTACCCTGACCAAGATATATACCAATTATGACATCAATCACATATTTACTTCTAGAGATACCATGTTTACAAGCTAGGACGTCACACACACACACACACCCACGCACTTACATACACACACGCCAACTTGACTGCATATGTTCCATTCGATGCAAAACTTTACCTTTGGCTAATTGGCAAGATATTATATCATCGTGCCGTGACCACTTTGATGAGGATGCGACTGCGTTTGTAATTCCCCGCATATCACCCACATAACCCCACCCCCCCTCTCCGCAGCTACCTTCCCCACGATGTTTATCATTCGGTGGTAGGTACCACCCGTATGGCCCGATAGTAAATGAAATGCATTAAATTTCACAAAGAAATATTTATATACATTGCATTGCAGAACGGTAGGTCATACTTTTAATTTTAGACGAAGCTTTTACATCAAGTTGTGATTGCGCTTTCACCGTTCAACTTTAAATACTTTAAAGAATTTATAAATTTATACATTTATAAGAATACATTTCAATGAAAAGCTTAGGCAAAGGATCAATTTACAAATAAAAAGGTGAAACGTTTTCACACAGATAAATAATTTGAGTCGATAGTTGTATATACACGTAGGTCAAATATTGACTCTGTAAAGCTCCATTGAAAGGGATTTCACCCAATACAATCCTTTCACCCAAAGGGGGGGGGGGCGGGGGATTATTGACGTGTTCTGAAGAAGCCCTTGAGAAAAATTTAACAAATCTGTAGAAAAGGAAGTTATTTACAGCTCCTATATCCCATCCAACAAAACATACCTTATTCTTTCACATGAAAAGACAGAAAAGTAATCTTCGCACGGCCATGTCTTCAGTGGATTACTTCCAAGTACCTCAGAGACCCTCCTCAATCTGTCGCAAGATAAGAAAGACGGTCATTGATAAAGGATTGCTTCCCTTTTGTGACGTCATGGTCAGTAAATCAATGATTACAAAAGCTTAAATAAAGCTAAAGAGATTACTACACAGTCTTTCCATATGGCTTTCGGCAATGTTCACACCAATAGGACTCAAACAAAACTGTCTTTTTTTTTGCAGATGGCGATTAAAAACGGACACTTAATAATACGAAAACTTTCAAAAAGTTTAGTACCAGGGCCCTTGTCAGTAATCTATTATCACAATGGTGAACCCCAATGGGGTTATGTGGGGATTGCGAGTCACCAATGATCTGAAAGGGAGAGGAACAGCGAGAACACATACGTTCACTGTTCGTAAAAGGAGATACCCCGGAGGAAGAATTAAAAGGAAAAGAAGTGTACCCTATACTGTTTGGGTTTATTTGATATATCTTTCATACTTATTTCGAATAGACACGAAATCTCGTATATAGGCTACTTTCACTTTCCTATCTTGTTTTATAACAATCTCTGTTCTTATAGCCGATGTGTAATTCAACACGCAGGTTTGTCATAATTTGATAAGCGGATTGCAATAATGTACTAACGTTAACAAAATATAACCAAGATGTTACTTTTCGTCAAAAAGATTGGTCCTTTGCAACACTCTCTATGATATTCTACTGTGCCATGCTCCGCCCGTCCTTTTTTCCCCCTCCCCCTCCCCCGCTCTCCCCCCCATGCATATCATCATCAATTACAGCAAATTTAGTGAATAAGGTCTATCAATCATTGAAAACTAAATTTCCACACGTGTCCTGGATCCTACATAAAACTTTACGCAACATAAATATACAGATTACAATATAGTTGTGAAATCTTTGTATAGAAGTTGTGAAAGTCTTGTAGCGCTATGCTAATTGTTTTGTACACAAGTGTGAAGGCAGTGAAGCAAACGTTTACACTACAACATGTACGCGGAGGTGGGATAGGTGACAAACACTACAATATTTCCATAACAGACCCTATATGCATTTCTCACTGGTAGTAGATATGTGATGATAACAAAAAAAATGGCGCCGTGTTAACTCACAGATTTAAACATAACAAAGCAGAATCATTGATTTCTGATTGATTTGTCAGGTTTTAGAATATTGAAAGGCGGATTGAATACTGCAGTATTACATTTTTTTTCATAAACATGTCTTAAGTATTATATGATCCTTGTAACACATCTGGATCGAACGTTTAATTAGTATCTTTTTCGTTCGCACCCGTTTCTCATGTTACGAACAGATGTGCACATTTTTGACTGTATAAAGCATAACTATGTAGCCGATGCTTACTGAAGTTTGACAAAGCAATACTGGTGTGATACCCCATGGAATTAGCTAAGTAGACCTATAGTCTGCAGGGTAAAATATAAATCCTTATTTATATGGTTCGCTTTGTTCAGGAGGCTAGGCTTACACAGGTATTAGTACTAGCTTCCCTGGAATATGTGCATTGAATATGATTACGTGACCTCCCTTCTCTTTCCCCCTTTTTTCAATTACTTTTGTTAGGTCTTCTTCTTAATGAGTCATAGGTTTTTTACAACAGTACATCATCTTCATTGCTTCTGTTCTTGTTTTTTAATAACCCAAAGTAGTTTTATTCCCAGATTTACGACTTTAAGAATCACCATTAATGGTAACATCGGTGCATGTGGTAATATAGAAAGAAGGCTTACACCGAGACGATTCCCACGAGAAGATCAAGATTATTACACAGCAGCTGTAGTTTGACTTCTCAAACTGAAATGGAAGAATTACATTGTCTGGGTAATACTGCAGTCCCCTGCACTGGCATGCTCAGAAGTTTGACTCATGATGTGTCTAATGTTGTTTCTTTGTTGTTGTGTGTGAACAGAGTTGTGATAGGGCACTACTTACAAATGCAGTAGCCTACCAAATAATTTGCAGTAATTTTGGAGAAGATTCAAATTTGAAAATTAGGCTACTTGTGTTATTTTATAAAGGAAATACCTTCAGTGTAGCAAGTTGTGTGCATGGTGATAATATAGAGATGGTAAAGTTTGACAGTAGAAGTATAATCCCATGCATATTTGAATCACTTGAGAGTTTTTATCTTGCATATGTATGTGTATCTATGTATGTATATGTGTATGTTTGTATGTATGTAAGTCTTTTACGATTCAAAGTTGAAAACTGGCGGTTTCAAAGTCGACGAGGTCTAAAGGGACTGGAATAATTTGATAACTGGTTATTCAAAAGACTACGACTTCCAAAGAGATTACAGATTCTTGACCATCAAGTTGAAAAACTGGGGATAACACAATGTCTCACTCCCAGCTGGTCTCATACTTTCATGCTTCAAAATCCTCTGAACAAGCGAACTCCCTGAATAAGCAGTCTGTGACATTGAAAGGACACCCAGAACTAGAACCTCAAAAAAACTTCATTTTTCTTCAAGGCGACTTGTGCGATAGCTTCACACAAATGGCTATTGTTTGTGCACTAGTTTTTCCCTATTCATCCCGTCCTCCTACTTGCACCCTCCTTCCGTAGTTTTGCCCTTTTCTAGTATACTTTCATACTAACTACGGACCAATGGTAAGTATTTGCATTACGAATAATACTGTGCGTATGAACGTTATGAGTCTTTCATAATATTACTATATAGAAACCTACACAGTAATATAATCTTTACTACACACAGCTATATACCTACAGTTCCCAAACCCACGATGCCCATATTAATCTATTGTTCTCTGGTTACCGTGACAATACGCGAACGAATTCCGTTTGTTGACGAAACAGCTTACAGTTGAATTGTTGCTTGCAATAAGCAGGTTAGTGGCAGGTTCAGTTCACACTCCATATAGTTATGAACAGGACAATATGCACACTTTATATATATATATATATATATATATATATATATATATATATATATATATATATATATATATATATATATATATATATATATATATATATTATATATATATATATATATATATATATATATATATATATATATATATATATATATATATTTGATATGGGTGAGAACGCGTGATGAACATTTCCCCCTCGTTGATCTTACTCTTGCCAGACTGAATGCAAACAATCCCCGACTTAACCATCTCCCCGACTGACGATGTGAGGTGGGGAATAAGGACACCAACCCCCACCCCCTGCCCCCAATTCCCCGCTTGCTCACGCCACTGAATGAATAGTCTCATTCAACTATAAACTACAGTATATACCTGGGCAAGAAACTGACCAATTTCATCCGGTAGCCTAAATGTGTTAGGCTTCCGTCCAACTTAATATTACTACGGAAAAGTCAAGGTGAAATTTGACAAGACTAGTTAACCTAATTCTTAAAACAATGGAACAAACGCAAAGAGAGAGACATGCCAAAACGATAATACAGAATAAATGATGCAGAATGGCAGCTAAACTGAAACTGACAATAGAAACTCTATGAATATAGTAACTATATGTAATATAGTTACTATATAGTAGCTATGTTTTTTAGTAAAGTTGTATTATAGTAACTATGAATATAGTATGTAATATAGTAAATATGTCATAAAGTAACTATGAATACAGTAACTATGATATATAGTTAATATGTGATATAGTAACTATGTTAAGTAGTAACTATGTAATAAAGTAACTATGTAATGTAGTAACAATGTAATAAAGTAACTTTGAATATAGCAACTATGTCAATAACAGTCGTATAAAGAACCCAAAGATAATTGTCACAGGCCCACAACTATATATGTTATCCTACATGGAATACTATAAGTAAATAGTACAGGTATTACTATACCCTAGAATACTCATACCATGTTGTATCTGTGGTAGTTAAGTATTGTGTAAGGTATCAGGCCATTATTGCCTGCAGTCACCTTAAAGTACAGGTATAGCCCATGTTAGTCGAACTTTGTACATATTAGAACCAAAGTTTAGACCGCAACGGGAAGCGAAATGTTTTAGATAAATATAGCGTACCAATTAAAGTGCTATAAATTGTCGAAATAAACTGTGTAAAAGTGCTGCATCTCAGCAATGAGCAGACACGTTTACTAAAACAATACAATATCAAGTTAACCATGTCAATAATATTCTATAACGTCAGTGTCGGCATGCCAATGCGTTATAGTTATGTGCGTATAAACTATGGAATAACTCAGTGGTATGCCGAGCATTTCGGTAATCGTCGACATTGCGCGAGAATTCGAACATTATAATTGGGAATTGCGTTTATGCACCATTCGCTTCATTATTGTCACGTAAAGCATATATATATATAAAATGTATATCAGGAGAAGGTGAACTTTGAGATTGGCCGGATGGGAATCGGGACCGTCACATATTCTGGACACAAGGGAAAACATTCTCAGAAACAACATGGCACATGCAGCTGAAAAGATATAATCTACCAATGAGCATCTTCACATTCGAGGTCAAAGCGATTATTGTCTTTTATTGTAGGAAAATCGGGTGTTTGAAATCATCATCTAAATTATAAAATGGTTTTACTTTTGAAGTCAAAGTTTGAACAGTTTAAGAAACCGTGCCGAAAGGAAAATATACTACAATGGCAGGGGCGGATGCAGGATTTTTGACGGGGGGGGGGTCTGACTGGTCCAGCCGGGCCTGATCGAAAGACTATCTAAGCGGAGCGCCACCATCGGTTGGCGTGGAGCGTACCAGAAAATTTTTGGCTTTACAAACCCCCCCAGATGGCCGGAAACGGCACTTCCCGAGTATTCTAAGCTGCATGTACCTAGCCTGAAAATATGGATCTCATGTCTGACATTTCTCAATTGAGAAAAAAACAATCTATGAAATATGGTAATACATATCAGATGAGTTGAGATGATACAAAAATCATAATGCCTTTAGCCACCAATTCCCCTCCCGTTCCGTCACCACTGTTTGATGCAGGGCCGGATCCAGGATTCTGGAAGGGTGAGGGGTTTGGCCTCCAGTGATCCTAGGGTCTAAGGGGAGTGGGTTTCCCTCTATCCATTGTGAAATTCTTGGATATTTAAGTACAACAGGGAACCCCCTTCAATTTAGCCATTCAAAGCACCTACAAAAACTCACTCGAAATGTATCTGCATCAGTACGAGTTAGCTAGTTTTATTGATGATCTATTCATGGTAGATTGGAGAGAACAAACGCCGTGGATGTTTCTCAATGAACTTTCGGACCACTTCGTCAGTGTCGATATGAGTGTTATAATACGTGTTCATGAGAACAAGAGCTGTGAGACGTTCCTTGCCCATTGTTGATCGGAGAACAGTTTTATGCCTTCTCACCGCAGAAAACGATCTCTCATGAAGAATTCGTCGGCGCATCCTATGCAGCCTACCGCTCTGCCACCTCACCGCCCAAAACAATTCGAACACCACCTCAATTTTGAAACTTTTCGGTCTGAAAAATGAGATTTTTAGGCATTTTTTGCACGTGTAGCACGCGTGCACACTATAGTTCATTTGACGGAAAAGACACACCTGGCTGACTTGTAAAGATAACCGCCCTTCTGACGTCCTACATGTTTAAAATTGGCGTTTAATTTAATTATTTTTTTTCTCTCTCTCTTTTTTTCTCTCTTTTTTTTTTCTCTTTTTTTTTTGGCCAAGAGCAGGGGGGGTCCGGACCCCCTGGACCCCCTGGATCCGCGCCTGAATGGCGTAGCTTCTCTGACACTAAGTTTACTATAGGTTCTGCTGTATTTATAGGTGTGTTAGATATTTGTCAAATGTTTGGCACATGAACACCCTCACGTCCCTTAGCAACTCCAAGTCCCATTGATGCTGAGGACAGAATACTGTTTCGCTTTAAACTGATCGTGTCCAGATGTGAAGTCAATGGGACTGATTTAAATGACAGTCAAACTGAATCATTTATACCATGGCAGTCAAACACGCCACGATTCTTCAGGGAAATTATAAAGCTTTGTGTTATAAAGGTACGTTGTAGAACGGTGCAGTGGTACACGGCGTATAAATAAATATACCAATAATGTTTATGAACAGAAAACTCAGACAAAAATGAGCAACAATACAGACCAATGAAACTGACATTACCGTAACTCTGATTTTATAGAATGTTTATTTGTTAATCTGGTGGTATTGACAGGCACGGTCGCGTCACCTAATAATTCTCAGTAGCAGGGCTGCCAGTTTCTCAGTGACGTAACCGGGCAAAATGGCCGCCAAATCGGGCAAACAAAAATCCAAATACAATTTGCTGTTATTTTATGACAATCGATCCTGTGCAGTAGTGTATATGGGTAGGAATTGTGTGGGTCTGAAATTCGTTACAATGGGGGTTTCTATCGTCGCTGTACATTCGGGAGTACGCGGTAAAAAATACATGTTTTTACCCACGCGTAGGCATATAATGTAACCTTGAGTGTCGGACTGAACAACATGAAATGGTTGAAAACTCAATGTTCTGTGAGGGAACTTTTTAAACAATTTTCAGCTGTTATTTTGCTAAAATTTAATAGGCCATTACAAAACACGTCATGAACGCCAATACGCTGTTTGGGTGGACCTTTAATTTTCCTCTGGCCAATGAAATTTGAAAAAGAAAACCGTCATATGTTGTCATTTGTTGGCGCAGTATAATAAGTAGGAGGTCTACAGTCATGTATATCTCAATGACTTCAATGATGTAGGCTGTTAAACGGTGCATCCTTTGTTCTGGAGTATTACATTGTTATACATAGTCATATATGTATATATATATTCACAATGGCATGCAATGGTGAAGAGTACCTATATTCAGTTACTAATCATGCATGTAACAGGAATTCATACAACCAGTGAAGCCGTTGTTACTGGAGGAGACACGGTGGGGGGGGGGGGGGTTGGGGTGGGGGCTCATATCACGAAGAGACATTATTGAGGTCATCCTACATGTCAACATGCGACAAGGGCAAATAATGGTCCCACACGATAAATCTTTCACAATGCCTTTTAATAGAACCATTTAACTTTCTTCACTCCAATCTTCAATCATATTCAACACTCCTCAATGTCTTAATTTGCCGAATCAGTAGCTCAATGAAACTTTACCTTATAACGATTTTAGTTTTGTCGCAGTACAATATGGATGCTTATAATTATGAGTTACTGAACTGTACACACTCATCTCTGTCTCCAGGATATCTATACTCAGTGATAAGGCTGTGTTTTAGATCACAGGTATATGATTATGTGGAAGATGAGGGGGTGGGGGAGGGGGGAGATGTGGAAGTCACGTGAACTACCGTATTCACAAAGCCAGAATCGCTTGGTAACTGTGCGCATTAACAACCATACAAACAAAAACCATACAAACAAATCATACATATGGATCTTATTCAAAGAGTAGAGGTACAATGCCAGAATCGCTTCGAATATGTGCGCATTAACACACATACAAACCAAAACCATACATATAAGTCATATATATGGATCTAATTAAAAGTGTAGAGATACAAGTCAGAATCACTTTTAAACTGTGCACATTAGCAACTATACAAACAAGTCATATATGTGCCAGAAACTCCAACTACTTCAAAGGCCAATACATGTGTCAAACTTGTGGCTAGATAAAATATGGATGCACCCAGGTAATGTCAGGCTTAAATGAACACGTTCATTCCACACAGAGTGTCAAAGGACCAATGTCAGACCCATTATTGGCGTTCTCAGAATTCTCAAATATTCACCCCTGGACCTCCAGGAAACAGCTGGGCAAGCTTAAACCTGGAAGGACCATTGAAGGAAATCATGCAATTTTGAATGAACAGGTTTACGTGAGAGAGAGAGTGTCAAAATAATGATCCACGTCAGGCAAAGTGTCCACTTCAGCCCCAACAGATATCCCCTAACAACCCCCCCCCCCCATTCGATGATGGCTCCAATAATTCAACTTCACTTAACTTCGTGTTGTGTCGTGTTTCAATAGTCAGGAGTCTACGTACTAGTAACGTAACTGTACCTGACATTGAAACGGAATAGTGTTCAAATTATCCTTATTTTGGGGCATTTTACCTCCATTTTAAGACACTCAATAGCTGCTACCTCTGCAATTGGTTTGTATAGTACTTCAAGTCAGGATACTAGAACATTGGAAATAATATTAATTTATAATGATCGACTTTGAGAGTTTGGGTTGTGTCGGCTTCCGATAGTTTTACCACAAATGAAACATAATTTCAATTCAGTAAAGCGGTAGTGATGCGTTTTAACTTTCTCATTCATTTTTGTCGTTTTTATTTCTTTTGATACTTCTATTCCCTTTTTCGCTTCAAAGCCCGGTATTTCTGTTATATATAATTCATATTTCTCAGTCATGGATGAAGGTTTGCTTTCTGTTCCGATACACTCAAAATAGCTAGTTTTTTTTGGGAAAACAACTCGTTAGTTTTATCATGAGAAGAAACATAACACCATTATCATTCGTTCGAAGAACAAAATGTACCAAGCATCGGCTAAATCATGGATTGGGTCCCTGGAGTAGATCACAGTGGGTAGTCTGTGATGTCATAACAGTAAATGTTCTTCAACCATTTTATTTACTTATCTAGCTTCTAGCTTCCTGTTGATTTATAATCCTTGGAACCTGATACATTGGCCTTTTTTAGGTGCTCTGTTTTAGAATTCGATACAAATTTATTCTGTTAAAATATTAGTTTATTCTTTGGATACGTGTGTTACTGGATACATTAGAAAGACAACCCAAAATATATGTGATGACGTCATACACTCTGCTTTTACCAGATGCATTCACAAAATACAAAATACAATAATTCTAGCTCACAGATGCAGAAAATCGCCAGTAGTCTTATTCAGCTATTAATTTAAGCCACGAAATATCGCTTTAAATAAAAATAACATAGCTGCATTCTCGGAGCCATCCTCACATGGGGGAGATCGGTGAGGGGGGGGGGGGGTTGCGTGGTGGGTCAGTAGCAGGCAGACATTTCATTCTCTGTCACTCGCATTTGTTCACTTAAACTTAGTTTTACCCGATACCTCCGATGTTTGATCTAGCCATACAAGTTTGGGCCACTACTATAGAGTGGTTATTCGGGGGGGGGGGGGGATCTTTAGCAATAGTTAACAAACAGTTAGCACCAGTTTCTGGCACATATGATCTGTTTGATAAGGTTGATGCGCATAGGTTCGCTTGAGATCAAGGCCCTGGGCTTCCTGTCTATATAGTATGATTTAAACTAAAGCAATCAAAAGTTAACTTATGCCGTAATGGTGTAATGGTTTTAGTATATGATCTCTCTCTTAAGTATGTACTTCAACAACCCTTGAGTAAAAAGTGAAAACCTGGGATAAAATCCCAACCGCGTTATCAGACTGATACTTTGGAAAGGATTTTTACCCCCCCCCCCAGATTCCCCCTCCTCCTAAAAAAGAACTAGATGCATATTCTCATATTGTGAATCATACTTTCCACCTATACTAATATTATCAAAAGCTATTCATGATGGCATTTGAACTCAATTATAGATATAGAATTATCATCTTAATTTATTTCAAGATGAAGACAGTAATGAAACTTTTTACCTTGTTCTCGTACATGTGTTATTGCTGGCATCTTTGGGTAAAATCTCTTGAAAACCAAAACTCACTACGACAAAACTGGAAATTAGCAAAAAGAGACTCGAGAACCGTAATGTCCTCCTCATCTTGATTTTTCCAATAAAAACAGTATATGGAGAAGGAACAAATAGTATAAAACCTATGTATACGTTATGTATATGTTGACAATGATATATCCTGGGTGATGCACTAGGCTCCAGAACCAACCTAGACACAGACGAGTTTCAGGGTGAGATCAAAGATCCTTTAAATATTATGGAAGGTTAACCTGAACCATCCTCGTTAGTAACGTCCCGCTAGCAACCACCTTTCCAAGTCGAACAAGATGCTCTTTAGGACTGCTAACTTTCTGTTCTCACTGATATTGATACCAAGAAAAACACACAAGCAGATCTCGCTTTATAAATCCATTCAGTATAAATAATGATGAGCAGTCTCGTCCCAAAGAGAACTGTGAAATTATTTATGCCTAGTCACTTTTCTTCTTCACACAATGATAACCATTGAACTTGGAGCTTAAGTTTCGCTTCGAACGTTGGTTCATTTATTGAGTCCGTATGTATACCCAACATTCTGGCCATAGAAAAAGGCGTCAGTTTGTTACGCGTGAGAATTCGTCAAATTCAACAATAATCCGAATTACTAGAGATACCTCCAAGCGATTTGACCCCGAACCTTGTCACCCATGACCCTCGCTGTTTTGATTACTATCGGGTACTACGAAATACAAGCCCAGCGTGCACGGCAAGAGATCCTGCAGGGGTATATACGGTAGCTTGTAAAGGACCTAATTGCCATGAACTGGAATTAAACAGAATTTCGATTTGTTCAAGACATGTACATAGAAGACACGGAAGAATAGTACACTACACACGCATCCTATCGTTATAAATATTCGTTAAAACTGGTCAGGCCTACACTGCGCTGCATGCGACACGCTTTTCTTTCATAGCAATGTAAACAATTGCATCGCAGTCTTGAACAAAGCACGCAATTACGCTGTTGTTTACTCTCAATGTTAATTTTAGTGACAAAACAATCACCCGTGTTTCGATTTTTATCGATTTTTGCTTGTAGTAATTTTTTCTTCTTCATTATGACGTTCTATATAGATCTGCGATGTATGGTATCGACTGAAATCACTCAGATGTATTATTATTATTATTATCTGGTTCATTTTTCTGTTTTGATGAACGAACCATGGAAATATTACGGACGAACACAACGCATCATTTCTAGTCCCAAACCTGGGACTAAAGTATATTGACTAGCCGTTAGTAGTTAATTTATATTGACGTATACGTTGAGCCCAAATATATAAATAAATTAATAAAACAAAAATAAATAACCTTTTTATCTTATCAAACACATACAGTTTCTGCATAGCTTATCATAATGTGCTTAAATCCTCTACTTTCCAGTTATTTTACTTTCACTACGGATAGACCTATCATATGTCGAGTGCTGTTTATATTCTGTATACATTATCGTTTATATTATATGCATAGCGTTTAAATTCCGTTTATATAGCGTTTATATTGAGCCCACGTACCCACGACACCAGGAGGGGAGGGGAAGGGGAAGGGGAGGGGTAGATTTCTTATCAAATACATAATTTCCAACTTAATGGGCTTAAATCGTCTTGCTCTCCAGTTATCTTAAAATTTAATGACTTTCAAAACGGACTGATATGTTGAGTGCTGGTTATATTCTACAGTATGCAGATATCATAGAGTAACTTTAGTAAGTTATATTGAGACCACGTCCCGCGACCCCGGGGGAGAGAGAGGCATTGCCCTCCCATTGAATATTCAGAACAATGGTTGAAATGGGTCTCAAGAAAAGGACGACGTGAGATTGTAGGAGGGAGAGAAGATGCTTCACAAACATATTAAAAATATCAAAGTATAAAGTACACCCCTGGACCCACCATGGCCCTTCAGTGGGACCCTGAACCTTACCGCTGCATCACTATCATAGCTCATAGTGAGGGGTTTCGATCACATGGGGAGGGGAGGGGGAGGGGTAGCAGGAAAACGGTGATAACTGGCAGGAAGAATTGTTCTGCCATGCCAATATAGTTTCTAGCCGATGTATCAGCCAATTAATAAAAACTAGTTCGAATTGTTGGTTATTACCTAAAACAATTATTGTTAGATTAATATTTAAAGATCTATATTGGATAAGAAAAATATCACATACCCTGTTCAAATGTCATATATCTTAGCCCGAAGAAACGTGCCTGGGTCAAGTTACATAAGTGTTTAAAAATATACACTTTGTCGTATTGAGGGCATTATTGGAAAACTACAGGAGTATGTGTCATCTACAACCCCCCCCCCCCACACACACACATATCGCGCCTCCCCAGGCTTTTGTAACTAGAAATTCACTCCACTTCCGTGCTGGATCATCATTTGCAAAGAAAAATTCATCAATCCTGCAATGACTCAATGCAGAAATAGTAATAGCTTCAATCGCTGTTCACATTTCCTAAGCTAAGCCATTATAATTGAAGCCTGAGCCTGAGAAATTTCACTACACACTTATATACGAGCCTGTATAGTGAAAAATTTGACATATTTCATCTTTATTGTATAAAAGTAGAACGGCAATTTGCTACATTTGTATAGTCTATCGAATCGCTACTTATTTAATGGCAATCCTTGTCACACCTAGATGCAAAGTGGTACATAACCTCCGTATATTCGTGGAAGAAGTTATACATATTAGCGTGTTTAATCACTTTTGTGTCTTTCTGGGAATATTAAGTCTAAACTATATATAGACACGATAAAAAACATGTGGTGATTTCTCTGAGGGAAACCCATTCGTGTCTTTTGGGGAATATTACTTTAAACTATATATAGACATGATAGAAAACATGTGGTGATTTCTTTGAGGGGAACCCATTCCATTCCTTTCAACAACTTTTCTAGTATTCCAGATGCTTGTCATTGTAATAATGACATAAAGATTGATTGGGTACACTTCCAGTAACTAAAAATCATCTCTACATGTTTAAGGAGTTGGATTTAGTCCAGGCCTGGTCATATTATGTAAATCAGTTAAATTGTGGTATCTAAAGTTCCCTCTTCATTTCAAGTCGTTATAGCCCCCCTCCCCCCCCCCCCCAAAAAAAAATCAAATTGGGCTCCTACGCCTATGGACGTATATGTATATACTGCAGTAAAGAGACGTATATTTCAGCAGAAAAGGGAAACGTAAGCTGGAAATGCCAACCATATAATTTTCCGAAAGTGCAAAGGGAATTAGACATCTAACCCTAGAGACTGTGATAATAATTTCATTCTGTTCTCAAAACAATGGCACTTCAGTGGCTCCGTCGAGTTTCGGTACAAGTTCCCAACTTAACTTAGCACCACAGGTGGAATGACGTGAGTAGTAGAAATTCGTTTCTTTCCTTTTATTTCGGATTATGTCTTGCTCGAAAGATGACAAAATATAATGGCATCTCTCAACTTTCATTTTCTTCAAATCCCGACGGATTGATCCACCTGCAGGTCGCAATGTTTACAATGACACATAATGTCGGTATGTTCGTTAGTCTTGAACTTTGTGACATGTACATAAATTTCTTTCATCAATTGTTCTAGGCGACGGCGTGAAGGGATGTGATTAGGTGTTAGGATGCGCTGTTTCGAGTCCATTTAAGTTTACGGTACTCTATTTTGAACACATATCAAAATCGTTACACGATAAAAGTATGAGGGTGTAGTGTCATAGCGCCCGTATCTGACAAGAAACCGTTATCTGCGCAGACTCAGAAATAGACCCTTGTGGATTTCTGTTGGGTTGTGTCAACAGTCATCGAACTACAATAGTTCTGAACACATGGTTCCGTCTGAACACAGTAATTGTCCTACACAGTATATATAGGCCTATGTATTTCTGAACACAGTAAATGTCCTATATAGCATAGTCCTATGTATTTCTGTCATTATTAATACGGGCTAGCAGATTTTAATTCACGTTTGTTCTCTTCTTGTGCTTTTTTTTAATATTTAAAACCAAAGAAGACACATTCCACTTAAAAGGGTGATTGTACGCACACACTTCATATGTTAAAGATCCTTAAAAGACACACAGAGGTGGTGGGGAGAAAACAGAGGTGGGTGAACATTCAGATCACAGTTCCTCTATGCGTATCCCTCTGTTATAATGGGACGGAAATGAAGGGGGGAGGGAGGGGGGGTGACACGTTCAGGGACCACCGCTTCCATTGGAAAATAATGAAATATAAATAACGGAACGCATTTGTGGCCTCCATCATAATTTGTAGACATAAATGTATTACACAAATACATATTGGTTATTTATTATTATTATTATTATTGTTCTTATTTTTATTATTATTATTATTTTTGATGTGGGCTAGTTTTGAAGGTTGATGCTGCAAAGAATGTCGTAACTCGGAATACTACCTGCCTATATATACTGCCGTTGTTGTCAGTAACAATTATACAGTCACAATTAGTGTTGCGCCGATATCACCAATATCGGTTTTGGCCGATATCCGATAATATCATCCCAATATCGGTCCGATACCGATACGATACCGATATTTTTTAACAGACAAAATAAAATGGACGCAGTAAATGTGAGCCTTAACATCGTAAAGACTTACAAGTTGCTTACAGTGTTAACGTATGCTTGCAAAATTGCATCTTAATTAGGTTACGAACTGTCGATCACAATGTAAAAGTTATAATTTATTGAGTTTATCAATGTACAACTTATTCTCTTGACCGTATAGAGAAAAAAGACTGAAAATCCGTAGAGAAATGACCAATTGTGTACGGAAAGTAAGGTGGTACACCTTTTCAAATATTACGAAACTCGAGCAAAACACTTTCGAAAAATTCACGCAAAACTGGCATATCGTACTAAATGCAACTAATGTCATGTAAACAAGGCTCTAGTGCATCCATTTTTGAATATACCGTAAGACCACATCTGTTGTTAAGCGGGGGGAAAAGGAAGTATTTTCTAGAATTTCCAAAAATACGGAAAAAATAATATCCTACCATAGTTAAGTGTATAGCAAATAGCCTAACCACCTCGGCGGTTACGGATCTCACGTAACTGAAAAGTTCCCTGGCAAAGTGCCAAAAAATGTTAACAAACAGGTGTTACACAGGGGATGAGCTCACAGTTGTTTGGGAAGGTAGCTGGGAAAATTTGCAGCACATGTACCGTGGTAGTTGGGTATAGGGTTAAGCACTGCAGTTGTAAAAATGTACGCATAGTGCACGCTATTCATTGTTAGGCAGTCTAGAAACAGGGCTTTGCTGAACGTTGTTGTTTCATAATATCGGAAGTTTTGTAAGTTGCACTTTTTAAAGATTGAAAGACAGATTAAATCTCTTTTCATTTTATAACATTACATAGGTACTCTAACTTGTCATTTTAAAATTTATCAGTTTCGTGACAATTTAAATAAAAAAAGTTGTCAGTATTTTGTGTTCGCGGGAAATTGAACAAGGTTTTCCAACACTGCTGAACTGTGCAGTTATACATCATGTTCAAGGTTTTCACGGCCTTTGAGAAAATGAATGGTTAGTACAGTCACTACAGTGTATATATGCTGCACTAATGCTGTGTGTAGGCCAAGGTTCACGAAGGTCATTTGTTATATTCGCGCGCCGTAGACATGTTTTTAGAGGTTACGGAGGGTCAGCTTTCCATGGATATTAATCGAAAATGAATCTGAGTTTAACTGACGCTAAAGACATGGATCGTCTTAGGCAGATTAACAGATCATTGCAAGTATAAAGAAGTAGCACTGCTGTTAAAAAGAAAAGTTCAATATCGGTTTGTTGTTATCGGCAATTAGGCAAAATTTTACCGATACCGATATGCTGCCGATATTGCAAATATCGGCCGATACCGATATTGAAAACGATTATCGTAGCAACACTAGTCACAATACAATAAGAGAAAGACATGGAAAACAAGAGATTGGCATTATGACATATCCTGCACATTGACAGCCCTCGGTATGACCTTTGCATTCACATAGTACCTGTGGAACGGAACCACTTTGTTGAGGGGGATATTTGTCACAAAATTCCTACGTATTACTGTGATCATGCGCAATCGTGAATAATATCCAGTTCTCGTCATGTGACTTTAGAGAGAAGAAAGAAAAAAGAGAAAAGGAAACAGAAATTTGTAGTTATAATGCCATGGTGGCGTTTACGTGATATCACAAAATATTAAGTACTATAGTCTGTGCTATAGATTAGTTCAGGGATATGATTTGCTAGTTGTTATGTTCCTCGTCTTTCGGTCAGTGAATTTGCTTAATTGGTTGACATGGCATCCGATTTTACATGATTAAGGATATATATAACTTCCAATTTATTTGCTTCAATACTTCCTCAATTAAAACACATGTGTCCATTTCATGCCTTGTACAAATGAATGTACGAGACACGTTGCTGCATGGCTTCTCTACACGCATGCGTAAACGAAATCATGAACGACCGTAATAATATAATGAAGATAATGACGTCCAATCTAAAACTTTAATTTTATCGTCATCATCAAGATTTGAATGCTATGAGAGTCAATTTCCATGGCAACATTCGGATGCTAGTTTTGGGAAGTTATACAGATTCAGATCAGATCAAACAAAAAGGCTTGTAATGTAAATTTAGACCCGAACAATATATTTGTTTAGTATAGTAAATAGTGGTGACTTATATAGTATACCGCTAGCATTTATTATGGAGGCATAGGTTAACACTGGGAACATGACTAGAGCATAGCCCGAGGATCGTTATGCATAATTTAAATAAACCAAGGCATGGTGATAATTTTGTAATTAATTAATTATGTCGCTTAAGTTTAACACCCACATACACGCACCCACACACACACAAAAGAAGAAGCATGTACACTACAATGCATCCATTTCCATTAATGATATCTATAGGCAATTCACATTGTCCTATACAAAGGAACGATGAATGATTTGCTCGGCAGATTTTATATAAAAAGAAAATCTTTCCTATAAATGACCGATTAAATGATCTCTGACACATTTCTACTATTTCATTCTGTGCAGCCGAATATACGGAGCACGGAATAACGATATCGGCTGATATTTGTTCAGACCGTACGGTACTAAGAATCCCGACCGGTACATTTCTTTCGTGTTAAAGTCATAGAGCGCCACTAAATTGCAAGGCTGTCAGTACAAATTGCATGAGGTGGCATACTTCTATTGGAGTCTATATTAACCCGCCCGGATGTTCTCCATGAGGAAAAGTGCCAAAATGCAGTAGGAGAACAATTCTATTGATATTTTTCTTTTGAGGCTTGCATGTTGGAAGAGCATGAATGGAATTAAATGTGGTGCAAAAATTGGATCAATTGAGGCAATTTTAGACCCCTTTAGGCCTCACAGGAACAGCGTTCGAATTTGTTTACTACTGAGTGAAGAGGTTTGTTTACAAGTGACGAAAACTTCAGGCTCTGATAGCAAAAACACTACATCGTCATGATACGGAAAACTGATGGTGTCATTAATGGCCAACTTGTCAGATATCCAGTGATGGGTAGTGTTTAGCTAGTGATAACTTCTATCTAGACTTAGAGACCGTATTACTTTTATGGTTTAGTGTGTAAGTCAATGGGCGGCTTGTAATTGGCGTATGCTACCCCACGTGTGGCACTACCAAATCAACGGGGGACATATAATAGCCAACATTCACTGATTTCAAAAGTGTCCCACAAACAATTTGGTCGCTGCCTTGGGCGGGGGGGGGGGGGGGAGGTGGGGATCTACGGGAAAAGGTGGCCTCTCCTTTGCAGGAAAATTTCATATTTGATAAAACGCTCAGTTGTAGAGTGGTGCTGTATAGACGATTCCGGGTTCGTAACCTTAAAGGAATTGATCTGATTAATGTGGGAATGTAGGTCATTTCTGATGTGCAAGCCGAATTATGCCGTGGTGTTTAGATTTAGTTCCCAGAAAGTTGCTTTTCCTTTTCTAGATTTGTCTGCCCAAGAATCGTTTGGTCAATTGCAATAAAACGGAAATTCTCAATCGAGTATTTGGGAGATTGAAGTGATTAACAATGGGTTGGTTGATCTTTCTTGGTTTGATCGCCGATCTCTGTTGAGTCATTCTTATTCTTAGAGTGTTTATTCGACTCTCCAACGTATTCTACGTTGCAAATATTGCAGTAGATTAGGTAAATGACATTCAGTTTGGTTTCGATGATAATCGTAACCTTTGTAGTCATGCATGCGGATGAGTGTGTGTGCGTGTGCGCGTAAGTGTGTGTTACGCCTTGCTTGTAAACACGATATCTCAAGAAGGAAAGCTTTGTACCAATCTCATATTTAGTGTGTGTAGGAGCACCAAATCGAGTAAAAGAGGCATACTGTTTTTAAAAAGGGGTCCAAGGCCATTTGGAGTCACCAGGGGTGAAATTGTGGAAATCTTGTTTTATAATCTACCGTATTTACCACCGATCAGCTTATTAGAAAACATGTGCGTTACGACTCATTAGAATAGGAGAGGCTGTTGGCAATTGGAAATTAGCTTAAGAGCATCCGTAGATATGAATCAAGAAGTCTCGACCAAATCTCCATTGACTTTAGTGTGTTGCTAACTTACGTCTCTGTATACATGCCTGTGCACAAAGGTATGAAATGAAACGTTGTACTGTACCTGCGAAATGTATTGTGGATAATTGGTATTATATCTTTGCTTTCAATGTTGAAGTTTTCCGTCGTTTTTCGAAATTGTCGAGATTCAGTACTAAATGAAAACTTCATGTTTGCATGTAGTAACGTTGGGAAATGACCAGGTGCCGTTTACGAAAATTAATTGTCGCCTAGTTAGATGTTTTAGAGGCAAACCAAACGCATGGTCTTGTAGACCAGAGGGTAAAATTAGCCCGGCGCCTGCTGAATGTACGGCTTGTAGGTGTACCACATTCAGTAGAAGAGCTGAAGTCTGAGTAGAAGCCTGTTGTCTTTGGTAGAGATCAATCTGTAGGCTGATTACAAGAAAAGTTTCCATCTCGGTCATCAGCTGCCAATGTGAATATTGTTTGTCATATCTCAATGCTTTTTGCTATACTACTTAGATTGAACTTGGTATATTGTACATCTTGGCTATGACCTATACAGCCTAGTGTATCACATTCATATAAGATTATTCATGTAGCATAATCGAAACCACAATGAGTCTGCTGTCTGGTTAGATAGGCAGTTTATTTTCTGCCGGATTCGGAACGTGTGTGTAGTTTGGTTGCTCTGAAAAGGCACCAGAAGAATCGACAAGTAAGCACGTGCTGCAATTTGGTGTACAGGGCGATGATCCATTTTTTTTTTTTTTGCCTCTTGTCATCCTCAAAAGTTGCCCAAACTAAAATGTCCTGCAGATTTCTTGGTCTTGTAAAATGAAATGCCAGGTTGATCTGAGAAAACTGATTACATACGTTCAGTGCTTTGAGGTATGTGAACATTCTTCTGAATGGTATTTGCCAGTGGTGGAAGACCAGGGTGGAATTCAGTAACCAACGGTATACCCTTTTGCAACTGGTTTGACGGTTTTGGTGTTTCAGTGCGGTCCGAGATAATACTAAACATATCTTTGAAAAAGTTCATTTCTAAGACGTCCGGATCCGTCTTATCATTCCCGGTTACATCGGCATTACGATTGTTTAAGAATCTGCATGCAAACTCTACCAAGCTATTTACTTGTCTTAACTATACCTAAATAGCAAAATCTACAATAAACATGTGACTAAAGACCCCTAATTTAAGGACCTCATCTACTCAAAGCTATACTATTACCAAAGTTCACTACTGTCCTACCAAACCTCAGTTCTCCTCATTTTACTTCTCACAAGGCACTCTCTCTAGCAGTTAACCTTAGCCCCCCTCCCCCACTCCCCCTTCTAGTTTGCTCTTGTCATTCAGTTGTATGGCTCTTATATCAGTTTCTCTCTAATAAAAGTTCCAGGTAAAAATTCAAGCAAGGAAACAGCAATTCCTATTTTGAACATCTGTTTTCACCACCAAATAAATACATTATATTAAATTTAAAAAAGATTGTTCACCTCCGACCTAGCGGCCAGCAGGGTCCCATCCAGGGATCGAACAGGCTGTAAACATATCTGCAACGAACTATGCAACTAAATCCATCCATGCATCGTGGGAACAGAGTCAAGCACAATCACTACCACGACGAACATGACGTCATAGAGTTTTTATAAGCACAATGATACCTCTGGTCATGGAGCTATAAACAGATAGCTCCATGCTCTGGTACTGTCGATTCTTGTATAAAGAGACCGAGTTTTCATCTTGAAAATCAAACAAAAACAAAACAAAAGTAGACATTGCAGTAATTTAAGCAGTTTGAGTAGGTATTACGGTTGGAGGTTGGATGGTGGAGGGGTGTGGGGATGGGGGGGGGTGGTGGTGGTGGTCGTCATAACCCCTGATTGGGATAAGTGATGAGTGAAGTAATGATTTCTGTGACTTGTAATTTGTTTGTCACTTCAACTGTTTGAATGGAACGGAAATAGAGCGAAAAAAGAGGCTCCGTTAGAATTCTACACACATGCAGTAGACTTAATCCCCCAATGCACTATTTGAATTAAATATCAGGATACTAACTATAACTTCATGAAATGTGGACAGCGTAATTCATAGGTGATGATGGGTGCAATTTTCGACCAATATCAGATGTATCATTTGACATTACACCGATAAACAGCATGAGAAACCCATTTTCAATGATGTAGTAATTTTCTAAATTGACAGCCACTACATATACGTCGTAAGCACGATAACGTACGACGTTGACAACTAACACGTTGTACAAGGTTCAAACAAGAGTACTTTTCAACGCAGAGTAAAATTTGTAATACCTCCACACGTCAGGAAGCAGATGCAGTTTGCGTAGCGCATTTTTGTATACTTACACCAGGGAGCTGCTACTCTAACGTATAGCAGCTCCCTGCGTGCACGTTGTACAAGGTCAAGCAAGATCGCTTCTCGGCCTTTTGGCTAAGATCATGTGTAGTATCTGTTCCCCTTCGAGGGGAATAATGATACACACCTGACGATGATCACACAGTCACAGTCTCGATGCAATGGGACTGGGGTTGAGAGAGGATCAGTCGTTTGGTTGTTTAGTTTTCGTGCCCAGGTTCTCTTCTAGGTGACTTTTCTTTAAAAGGCCAAACAAGAGTACTTTACAACGCGGAGTTAAAGATGTGATACCTCGGTATCCACACGTCAGGAAGCAGATGCAGTTTGCGTAAAACATTTGTGTATAGCCGACCGGTTAACACGACTTAAAATAGGAGGGGCGCTGATGGGAGGGGCGCTAATTGGAGGGGCGCTGGTGGGAGGGGCGCTGACAGGTTAGGAGAGACGGTGATCATAACTTCCATCGTAAAAAGAGAGAAATATGGAGTTTATGGGACGAAAAGTTGGACTTGGACTTGGAGCAATATTCAAACGAGGAAATTAAACATATTCAGATACCTTTAAATTTATATATTTTCAAGTTATTTCTCAAGTTTATTTATTTATTTATGTTTGGTTTTTGGTGCTCCGAATTGAGATTTGCCCGTTCTGCTTCCTGCAGAGGGCCGTGCCTCTCAATGTCCAAGTTTTAACACAAAATTACAACGTTGTAAACATTTCCATGATTGTATATATGTCGAATTTCGCAATTCGACATTTCAAGTCGACAGTCCCGCGTTTTTATCACACAATTCCAAAGCTGCACTTCGAAACTTCGATGTTTTATCGGTAAATGTTAAAGTTTTATCTGAATTTTTTGACTTTTCATTGTTTCCAATTTCGACGTTTTATTGTGACCTTTAAATATCTATATAAATGGCGACATCAATTTCTACGGAATATCATACTAAAAGGACGCCCCCAGTTTATATGTATTCTGTTATAAGTGACTTACTGCTTATTCATCTTCCTTGGTATAAGGTGGGTGTTTTCAAAAGTTAATGGGGCAATTTATCATTACCTGAGTGTTTATTGGCGTTGTTGTCAGAAAAAAAAACATGTTGTTTGCATTCACCAACAAATATGAAAAGGAAAACAATGACAATTATGAAATTTAGAGAGAAATTAATTTCTCCTTCCAGTGGTTCTTCGCCATCCATTATTGACATGAAACGTTGTGATATATAGAGAATCGTATTGCATTGTATACGTTGCATTTCACCATAGACCTACTCTTTTTTTAATCTATATAATTTTCAAAGCTATTTTAGGTCGAAAGCTTTTACCCCTTATCACTGACAGATTATTTGGACTATCTGAACCATAACACAGAAAGGGCTTCCCATATACGTTTGAGGTCTTCCTATGGAACACATTTTGTCGAAATTAAATAGCAAAACCAGTTCATTATTAGAAAAAAGAAATGAAAAACGTGCACTGTTATGGTTCTTGTTTATTTATATTGAATGAAATAAAGACCGCAACCTCGTTAGACTTTAATACGAAAACAGAGAATGAATACAAAATATCAATTTCCATACAAAAGTGATATATTTTTGTAACTATTATAGTATGATAAATTCAAGGGAGTTCATCACACCGCTTTACATGGCGAAATAATACTAAAGCACGGCGGTCCGCAAACTATGGGGCGCGAAATGATTTTCGATGGATCGCGGCGGGATTTTTGCAGGCATCTGAAATTTTCTCTGCGGTGTTCGGAGCTTGTCGACGTCCATAGACCAAAACTAGCGTCTATAGATTCTGAGAATCGATTCTGAGGGGTCTCAGTTTATCTGATGAATCTCTCGGAAGTTCCTGGTTCGTGGGTCTAAACGTTTGCGGACCACTAGCTGATATAGCAATCAATCTCCTAATACCATCCAAAGGAAAAATTTAATCAAAGTTAGTCATGAACTCCGACTCTTCAACGGTACAACAACTCGGAAACGGAACTGGACTAAAATCCTAACAAAATATCTGCTTCAATAGAAAATGCTCTTTTTCCTTATGAAATGAAAATACTCCTATCGTACCACCATAATAATTGACAAATCTTAACGATTCAAAAACTACTACTATACATAAAACCTATCCAAACGGACATCACCAACCATCGATACCCGTGACACTATCGGTAATCTTTGCCAGCCATCAGATTTTACCCCCAAAATAAGTTTATTTACACTTTCAACATAGAGAAACCAGGAAGGTTTTAGAGACGGGTAACAAAGCTCTCTGTAGATATAGACCCCTCCCTCTCCCTAAATATATAAATGGATCGAATCAGTACCAAGATTTTCGTCGGAAACGCACTAACCTTTAAAGTTTTAATGCTTCGTTACATTATATCATTCTATAACACCTTCGTTATTATCAGGCTAAACCTACACAAACACGATTATAAATTTATGGCAACTCCCCTCCCCCTCCCCCACAGCCCCTCCTTCTTCACCCATTGCCTATGTTATCTTACTGTATCCTTGTTTTAACCGTAGCCTACCACTAATTCGAATGCGACACGTTCAAGACACGCCGAAGACAACTATTAAGTGTGTTTCTATATGATGTTAGTAAATGTTCCTATTGTATTCTGTCGGTCTACTGTAATAAAGATTCTCCTCCATATCCATTATTTCTTCTCCCTGGTTGATATTTACACCTCTCTGTGCTTGTCCAGACGAGGCCTCATCTGCAAGGTGAAAACAGGAAAATAGATATATATTTAAAACAGCTGAAAAACATTTCCATGTAATATATATATATATATATATATATATATATATATATATATATATATATATATATATATATATATATATATGTATATACAGTTGTGTACCGTGTTGCTAAAAAAAAGAAAATATACGGTATTGTGTAAAACTATACTTTACAGTTGTGTACACCGTGTCGCTTGAAACAAAAAGTAAAGATACTGTGTACAACTATATATACTTTACAATTGTTTATACTTGTTGCCAAACTGGCTGACCATCAGTGACATCGAACATGTTGGATACTAAATCTAATTGAAGTTTCGGGTGTAAAAACGAAGAAACAAATTAGCTTTTAATGTCTCTAAATTTGACACATTGTACTAAGAAGCAAATTCAATATGTTACTTTTTCGGCTAGGGATCTTTTAGATAATTGTAAACAAACCTGCTTCGATACTATATTTGCACAACAAAATACCCCCCCCCCCCCCCCGAAAAACGGCTATTATTTGCTCATTGTCATTAATATTCTCGATTCAATGGACAAAAGTGATTATCGAAGGACTTATATTAACCAAACGTGATGGACTAAAGCTTCACTCATTTTAGCAAAGGAAGCTGATTTCTTTAACACTCCTTTTTAACTTTAAAGACTTGACAATGACAATTAAACTGTTTATTTCCAACACAAAAGATAAGTACATTTTCAACAAGAATTCAATACATATAATCAAATAATCATGGTATTAAATATAATTCAATGAAAACTACCAAAGATCTAATGTGTGGAAAATGAGAAAAACTGAAGTGCAATACTTATGAATCTTTTCCTCCAAATATGTGTTGAAAAGTATAGACAAAAGAATTAGTCAAGACAGGTTAACATACATAAGGTTACAAAAAATAACAGAAAATCGAGGGGAAAAAGAAAAAATTGAGAGAAAAAAGAAAAGAAAAAACTTCTTGCAAGTTAAAAGGACAAACGAAATTGATCTTCTCAACATACCATTTTACCCATGTGGTGGATTCGGAGGTGACCTGTAAATTTTAAAGAGGAAACCATTTAGAACTGCTTGGTTTTCTTTTGACGAAGACAGGAGTGATAAAAACAACAAAATTAAAAGATATTCTATCGTATTTGCGTGCGCATATGGAAAAGACAAAGGAATATTTCGGTTCCCCGATTTTTTTTTTGGCAATCAAGCAAATTACCAGAAGTGTTCTGCATCTGCATGTCATAATCAATTGGTGTCGTTTGGATACAGAACAAAAGGTTTGGGGGGGGGGGTGGAAACATATGTTAATTGATATCATATTTCTAAGAACAAATGATGAAAGACGAGAAAGACGAAAATGATGAAAGACGAGTTAAGTTTTTAAAAGAAAAAACACCCTTTTGTTGTTCATTCAAGCATTCCAGCCAACCCCCTTCCCCCTCCCTTCGTCACTTACTAAGTAACGTACAGACCAAGAATGGTTACAGCAGCATAAACTATATATATAGGTCCAGATCGTATATTTGTTGATCGAAGATTGTTGTTAGTGTTACCAAGTAGACAAGAGTAAAGCGATAAGGTTATTAGTTTGCACCGATTATCGGTATGCATTGTCGGTATTGGCCGATATCGAAAAAAAATCTCTCTAAGATCGATATAAGTCAACTTTGCATCAGCTACTGATAATTGCCGATCTATGTTATTGTTTTCAAAATATTTTCATTCCCCCCCCCCCATCTAAGTAAAAAAAAAAATTAAAAAAAAAATTATAAAGCTATATATATATATATAACTCATTACGTTTCCAATTATATATATATATGTATATATATATATGTATATATATATATGTATATATATATATATGTATATATATATATGTATATATATATTTATATATATATATATATATGTATATATATATATTTATATAATTGAAAACGTAATGAGTTATATAAATATAGTTATATAATTTATTTATGTTTTTTAAGCTCCAAATAAAGCTATTATATTGATTTTCCAACTCATTACAATTTTCATTTACATATACGTTATCATTTTCATTTATATAGAGTTGGAAGAACTGTGAATAAACTTCCAGCCTCCACCGGGACTCGACCCGGGCCTCATAGGAACACTTGTTAAAGCAGGTTAAAGGAGACACATACCCAACTATACCATTGTTAGTTGGTCTATGTGATAGAGATAACAGAATCAGCAACCACTACATACCCGAACTGTCAAGACAGAAAGACTCCATTTGGGAGATATCATTCAGCAGTAATTAAAAAATATATAGTTCTCCGGGAGTAGCTCAACTACATAAATTTTTTTCGATCCGGTCAGGAAAGTAGCAATGACGGGTGGAATAATTAAATGCGAAATTTTAGGGCGGAATAGGCAAATGCAAAAAAGAACCACCCCCCCTCCTCAAAAAAAAAAAAACGATATCTTCATCATCACATACTTAACCGATCTACATAAACAAGATAAAAAATATATAAACAAGATAAAAAAGATTCACCGATAGAGCTGACAATGTGAACGTAAGTAATTTAAAAACAAGGCTAAATATTGAGATCTACATTATCGGATTTGCTGAACGCTTTTGTTGAATTGGCTATGGGTGGAAAGTATGGTTTTAGGGTTGTATACACGTTATAATGAAGTAGAAATATGTCCGTGTACATTGCATTATCAACATTTAAGTTTATATATGTGTATATATATACATCACTGTGTGGTCGGTCGTCACTGGATCTATACACTCCATACAAGTACCGTAACTAGATCCGACTTGTTCGCTCCGAACAAATCGAACGACGTAATTCGCTTGGCCGAAAATGGTGCCATCACTTGATAGGCTTTAATGCATAACATGTAGTCACTTGAAAATCTAAACAAATTCTTTTTAGATACTTACTTTAGAGTGTAAATTGGATATTTCTCATTTTTCATTTCTCATATTTGTAAACATCTCCATAAAATTACCTTGGCAGTGCTCGTTTCTTCTTACAGATCACTATCAGGATAATGAGGATCAAGACCACAAAGAAAGCAGAAATGGCGACAGGAATAAAGATTATTTCTGTTCGTGTCAATGGCTTTTCTAATAATATTGTAGTAGTAGTTGTTGTAGGCACGGTGGTGGTTTCTATAGGGTTGAAATATTGTGATTTCGACACAGTAATATCTGATGGAATAATGAACTAAGCACATAAATTGAAACTAGAAAAGTAGGCCTACCACTTTACTTACTGGTTGTATCAATATTCTTACATTTGTAGAAGAACTCTCGTGTTGTGTATAAGCTATATATACAAAATTATCAACTTTTCTGCTATCCATTCGTATACAGACATCATTACAGAAATATAATAAATCACATATCTGAAATCCATATCGAGAATGGCAGACTGAGATTTGAACAGCAGACTAAGAAATCGACAGCAAACTGAGAATTCGACAGCAAACCAAAAATTCGACAGCAAACCAAAAATTCGACAGCAAACTGCGAGTTCGACAGCTAACGAAAAATTCGGCAGCAAACTGAGAGTTCAAATAATTAGTAGCAATTTCAATGCCTCTGCATGGATTAATAACTCATTCTCTTAATATGCAGAAATTGTAGTTACGTTCACTACAACAACTTTATAAACTCTTTCATAAGAAGTTATTTGATGCCGAAATGATTTGGTTTCATGTGTCCACAATTCAACATATGCCTTCTTGCTTTTAAATATAATAATGATATACAATAACATTGCAATCCCTCCCTAAACAGTAACTGAATTATAAGCTAAATATGGATAATTTCAATGTACAGGTTAGAACTTGGAACAGAAAACCCGACAAACCTTCTCGTTTGCACGTGCCATTTATTTCTACGTAACGTTCGCAACACAACGATATGTTTCTAAGGGCAATTGAGTAAGTTGTCCGCGTTGAAGTACGGTAAGCAGTCCTAAGCAAGATATAGAAAAGATTAATTGGATAGCTTTCATTTATTACACAAAAATTCAGACCTTCGTTATGCATTGTAACTTATTAAATTGCATTAAAATGCCCAACAAGAACCACAATCATATTGCGTTTATATTGCAGATATTTATCAATATGACATTATCCCTTTTCACTATAGGCGATTATTCTCAAGGAAACTATTCAAGTTTTAGTAAAATTTTCAAGAATCCAAGATGGGATCTATTTTGTTAGAATTTGTATATTAGCACACAAGCTAAAAATAGCATACAATTGGAGACATGTTTCTTTGACCCGACGCAGAACGGAAACATTCTGTGGGTGGGAGTTACGGCGACAGAGGTTTCAGAAGAGAGAGACAGAGATAGTGAGGGAGTGGGGGAGGGGGTGATGGAGGGAGGTAGGTTTGTTAGTGAAATATAACGCTGATTTCGTGTACTTCGTTCTTCTCACTCAGTAACTTGATAACACAATGATTATTATCATATGAGAGAACAGGAGATACAGTAATCTTTATCTTAGGATAAGTTACCCTATATCACAGCACAGTCGGGATACGTAACGTAACGTATAGATATTCTGTATGTGTATCATCATAATAATCAGCAGTTATTTTTACCAAGGTTAAATGACCACAAATGTGGGAGAAACACGTCGAGTGGCTTTCCAATTCAACATTTTAACTCGACTTTGGAATCTTTTCAATTTAGAAAGTCATTTCACCAGATGGGAATACCGTAGATTTCTCATGGATGAAAAACCCATCTTACTATGACCCGGTCGGGTATCGAACCCGGAACCTCTCGATTCCTCAGCTTCCTTGCTTCAAAAGCCAGCGCCTTTATCCACTCGGTCACAGCACCGGTATTTTATGGAAGTCTTGCACAGTACTCAGGCGCGTATCCAGGATTTTCTAACCCGGGGGCGCGAATTACTATCTAAGCGGAGCGCCACCATCGGTTGGCGCGCAGCGTACAAGAAAATTTCTGGTTTTGAAACCCCCCAGATCACCGGAAATGGTACTTCTCGGCCTTGAAATGACCAACCAGATGTACACTTTTGCCTGAGAACGAAGTATTTCCCAATAGTTTTTTTTTCCATCCATAACCTTTTTGAATATTGTCACCAGTCACAAATCATGTTCGACCTCATCGCATGACCTGTGGATCATTGCTTCTGAAGGTGATTCTACGTCGCGGCCCACAATATCCGTCAGCCCCACTTTTCAAGGTTTCAAGCCCATTATTTGTTCAGAATTTGAAAATTCACATTCTCACTTCAAAAAATACCCATAATGTCGCACAAAATTTCATCTATGGACAACCAATATAGAAAACCCCCCATCAACCCCTAACAGACCGGTCCAAATTGCATAGCTCCCAACTCTTGAGAAGGCAAAAGCTGGTCCATGCCACGAATCGCCGTCCTGGGGGAGGGGTATAAGGGGAGGGGGTGTCCTCCTCCCCTTTTGAATTTTTTTGGAATCCTGGTGATGCCTACATGTAAAATGGTGGCACTTAGAAAGGCTTTTGACACCAAAAATTTTCTGAGAACTATGCGTCTTTTTTTGTGTGTAACATCAATAAATTGAATAGTAGGTGATAATTCATTCTTTCCCGTGGCATGAAAATGTTCGTTGCTCGCCCTAATGAAAAGAAATAGAGGCTAACTTGAGGTTCAAATGATGCTGTAAAGGAGGTTTTATACTCTATTATGCTAAATGCTTAAGAAATGATGGTTGCTAAGTCAAAATTTAATGCAATTTTTTTTTTATGTATACTTGACAATTACAGTGTGGGTTTTTCGGAAGCTTTCGCGGGTCAGCGGGTTTGGGTGTTAGAATGCGGGTCCAACCCGCGAATTGCGGGTCAGTTGCGAGCTCTGAAATTGCACGAGTAGAGGGAAGTGTGATGAAGAATGATGGTCAGAAATTTTCGAAAATTAAGACTCAGTTAATTTATTGGTGTAGAAATATTGCAACCTCTTATAACGGCTATTATAAAACTCCGAAACCGGACACTACACACATAGGCGTAAGAGGCGAGGGGTGCAGTCCCTAATTCTCCATGACTAATGTAAAATATAGTTTTGACATAATTTGACCTCCATGCTTTTTCTCCGTCTGCATAAGACATTTGGTTGTTTACATTATCATCCCGACGGACCGTACGGTACACGATGGCATGTAATGTAGGCTAACAACCGCTGCTTGCTTATATGATATTGACATCAACATGTTGAACGCGCGCGGAGCGCGCGAAAATTTTTGGTTATTTTTTCGGGCAAGTCGGACAGTTTTGAGGCTGTTCATCCTGGAACGCCATTTTCATGCTCACTGATATGATGTGATATCTGCTGTTTGCTTTACAAATTCGAACACCGGGCGCGTAGCGAGGAATTTGCCAAGGGAGAGGTGATGCCTGTAGGCAAAGTATCTAAGTGTTGCGTCACCATAAGTTGGCGCGAAGCGTACAAGAAAAGTTTGGCCGAAAATCCCTCTCAGGTCGCTGGAAATGGCACTACCCAGGACCATTTGTTGGCGCAGAGCGTAAAAGCAAATTTTGCCGGGAATGCCTCCCAGATCGCTGGAAATGACACTTCCCATGCCTTGTAAGTTGCATCTGAGCACTTTCAATTTTGAAATTACCAACAATATCATAAAAAAAATATGCTGAAGGGGGGGGGGGCGGTCGCCCCCTTCCCGAAATGCGTAATGTTCCCCGACGACACGGTCGAGTTCGAGACCAGCCACAGTTGGTTTCATAACACTATTCTACAATTCATATATACACACACGCGCGTTATGGTAGACCATATATAGTATATTGATCACGAGTGAGAGAGGGAAAATGGAAACGTCAAAAATTGAGTTGTCGGTGTAAGGGGTAGGGTGAGGCACACGCCTCTTCCGAAATCCTTGATCCGTCACTAGCATACCCTGTGTATATAATAGGGATCAGCGCTGTAATAATGTCACTGTTCCTCTTTCTCTTCCCGGTGTCTTGGCGTTTTTCTTATCTCCCTCCTTTTCTCCCTTTTCTCTCTTTCTTCTTTTTCTTTTCCCTTCCTTCCTCTCCTCCTTCTCCTCTTTTTTCCCCCTCTTTTTTTCTATTTTCTTCTCTTTTTTTCTCTCCTCTTTTTCTTACCCGGGGGGCGCGCGCCCCCAACGCCCCCCCTGGATACGCACCTGGTACTTCCATTATGTACACACGTTATGGTGCTAGGCGGGAAGGTGTATTTGCATGTTATCGTATTTCTTGTACAAAGTCAAGTGATGAATCGGATCAGGGAGTTCCAAAACAACTCCCTGGTCGGCTCAGGTTGTCTTACGACTGTACAAACGGTTAATTTTACAGACCAATCGTTATATATTCTGCGTTTTCTGACTCACCTGTAAGATGAGCTGCATAACGGTAAGAAGAAGATGATTGAGCAGGACGTTGAACGCCGTGAATAACTGGTTGGAGTGGACACTGTGGTTGACATCACAAATCTGTAAATATGTATTCAATTTAAAGAAGCGTGAGAGCTTCCTAAGATTTGGATTGTGCTAATAAATTAATAAAACCTTACTGTGTTTTTTTTTTCTTTCTTAAAGTATACAAAACCATTTCACAACTTCTGAATCTGAAGTTTATAATGGCTTAGAGGTCTTCTTTCGGTTTTATAATCCTCACTCTCATTAACTTACATAATCCAATTCCATCATGGATACTATTTATATAGAACTTATCCAAAATGTGCATGCACAGGTATTCGTAAATAAAACAAATTAAAAACCTTCTCTCTTCAATTTGGTAGCCAATTAACCAAAATAATAATAATAAAAAGAAGAAATACAACTACTGAGGATGACGCTCTAAAAAAATTGGTAACAATATTTTATATATTTAAAAAATTTAGTAGGCCTAACAATATTTTTTTTCTTCAATTCATATCAAGGTTGATGTGCGAGTTACTTAATGCATTTGAATCTGTCCTAAAGATTTGACCTATCGGGCTATTTCTCTTGCTAGTATACATCACATGTAAGAGCAGGAATATTAAAAACAAAATGCGTTATCATTATTTTTAACACATGAAGCCCAGTATAAGCCACCTTAATATTAATATTATTATTATTGTCTGATTTTGTAGTGCAGCGCATTATCGAGAAAGACAAACTTTACGCAAGGCAACTTGCTGTAAGCAGACTTTAAAGTATAATCACACAGTTATACAACGAATTTAGGCAAAAGGAGACTCGAAGCATAAACCGGTTATGTCCGCAAAAGCAATTACAAATGATAATGATTGGTAATGGCAGTTGCCCTAATAACAAATATGGAACTTAAACTATTAAGAAAACTCAAGCAATGATATACGAATATTTTTCTTGTGTGGAAAGAAATCAGATTGCTGCATTCTTGCTTAGAACCATACAACATGGAAACGTCTCATCGATGACCCTCTCCCCTCCCTCACCCGCCCGCCCACCCCTTAAAAATGTCGATTAATAGTAACACAGGTTCAAACATCATATAAACGGTTTTCTGCCGCACCTATCATGCATGCTCGATACTCATTAACATATTTCATTGTCTGTTTGAAAAAGAAAAGAAACTGTAAATATGATTGATTTAATTAATTAAAAGAGTTATTGTAGTCTTCTAAACGTATACCCCTCTTAATTATCTGACGTGTTTGATGTTGTTTTGGAGCAGCGAAAGTGTTTTCTATTTTTATATTATGTGGTATTATAATTAGAATTAAAAAAAAACAATTGGATCAATTAATTGGCTATACGGAGGTCACTGGTTCTGTAATGCCAATAACAAAGATACTATGATTGCTAAAATTGAACGAAAAACAATAACCAAAATCTTTTACAATAAAAAATTATCCTAATACATCAAATAAGGTCAAATAAGGAGAGGAAACGTCACATGCGGGAAGCATGTGGGAATCATCTTATGAGGAAGTAGCAATAAGAAGTATACATGCCCATTCATCCTAACTTGGACATAAAATGATAACCTCTTAAACAAAAAAGAGACTGAAATCTCCGATAACTTACGTTTCCTCCATTTGACAGACACCTTCGTCTCCTTCGTTCATACCCAATACCACCGTCGCTGTCATGACCATTAACCCTATTACAATATTCATGTCTATGTTGTTTTTTAGAGGCTACAAGTTGAAAGTAGAAATGAAATTCAGTGTTGTTTTCCTCTCGATATTTGTATCTCGGCAACTAGTAAATTGTTATGACATAAACACGCCAGTCTAAAGTATTAATAGCAAATTCCCATCAAGTCCTATATATATATAGACCGACTTGTTTACAGTAATATCTTACACTTTTTGGGGACGGCAAAACCCCTTCATATAAGTATATATGATACGATATATATTCATAAATTGGCATATGAAAGGAACTCCTGTAAAGCTTCAATCGCCCATAGAATTCCCTTTACAGCAGACCGGGCTTACGAATTACTAACGTCCCATTAGTCCTATTCAAGTCGACTTGTTGACGATAATATCTTACACTCTTTGGGGTCGGGAAAACCCCGTTATTAACAACACGTTTTACAATCATTAGCAGCGATAGCAAACATATGGTACGATTGCAATTAAAGCTATGCACATCAGACAATAGATATTCATGAAGTAGCATATTAAGTTAACAATCTCGATAGAATTCCCTTTACAACTAGACCGTCTCCTCTATCGGCGGGATTTTTCCCTATCACGTTTGGCTGCAAATAAGGCAAACTTCGAGAAAAAAAAAATCACCCATGCCGATACTCATAGCTTGTACTACTGTTCAAGTCCCACAACCGTGCATCAGTAATTACTACTTTGTGTTCGTAACACGGTATCATGAAACCTTGCACTATAGTCAACTTTGCTGAAATGACACCAAAATTCCCCAGTAATCTGCATGCACCCACACAGAAAGTAGGATTACATAAATGAATAAAAATAAAACACATATTGATGAGGAAAAGTAATTAATAGCATGATAGTTAACATTGAACACCAATCAGCCACCCAACAAATTTCTCTTGAGCACAAAATCCATCAAATACCCAACCACAAGGCTATCAAGAAACTCAAATTGCTGAGATTGCCCCCCCCCCCCCCCCAAAAAAAATAGGACTGCAGATGGCATAACGATATTTCAGAAAATGGTCCTCATTGTTTTCCGTACCACAAAAGGGTTATAGGGTTTTTCGACAACAGGACACTCTTTAATGACAACTTTTTGTTATAACCTTAGTGAAAGGATGAGGCTCTTTTTAATAACTTATTTACTTTACGTTTTCAACACAAAGGCAGTTTGTAAATAACAATAGGGCATCTTTAATGATAAAGATGGGAAAGGGTTTTTCATTCGCATGAAAGGGGATTCATGATTTATGAAAAAGGATAACGTTTGAGGAGTTTCCATAAAGAGGAGGGTTCGTGCCTACAAATTCCATATTTTATAAATTCCACCTATAACACTTCAATTCACGGAAGACGCCCTGATACTCACAAACTAGAATTGCAAAAAATATATTAATGTAACATTGAGAATTTGTCACTCGCCACAAAAAAACAAAACAAAAGCATAACATAGGATTTAGGGATATATGATCTTTATGCTATGATTTCAGTTCAAACGGTCCAACAAAACGGTCAAACGGTCCAACATAATCAATTCGTTATTTGGGGGGGGGGGGGAAGTATTGCAATACGTTGTCTTCATTACTCAGAACTCTGCCATGCAAATTTAAAGTAAAATTAGAGTAGAAAAGACCTAACCATGCTCTGAGTGCAGGATTTATCTAAGCCTAACCTACTAAGGATTTCAAATATGGCAGCCAGGTGTCATTCTCGACGGTCGTCCGTTACAGTTATATTTGATGTCAGTATTCCATTTCAGTACCAGTTATGTTGTCCTTGAGGTTCGGAATACATCCCCGCCCCCCCTCCAAAAAAAAAGAGAAGATAAATAAATAAAAGTCAATTAACATATTTTAGCCTAAATTTTTCAATAGTTCCCAATAGTTTTGTTTCATCCATAACCTTTTTCAATATTGTCACCAGTCACACATCATGTTCGGCCTCATCGCATCTTCTGTGGATCATTGCTTTTGTAGGTGATTCTACGTCGCGGTCCACAAATACCCATCAGCCCACTTTTCAAGGTTTTAAATTCATTCTTTGTTCAGAATTTGTTCAGAAATATATTCACTTCAAAACCAAAACATACCCATAATGTTGCACAAAATTTCATGTATGGACAACCAATAAAGAAAAACTTCCTTCAACCCCTAACAGACCGGTCAAAATTGCAAGAGTAGAGGGAAGTATGTTTAAGAATGTTGGTCAGGGGTATTTTCGAAAATTCAGACGCAGTTAAAGGTATTCTCTCAGCTAGGAAAATTTTAGATGGCGGGCCAATTTCATAGGTTTCGCTGGTACACCGTTACTCACGTGACACGGTATTTGTATTATACTGCCACTGTACAGTGTAAATCCTGTATGTAAATATACGTAATGTATAGCACAGTTTCATGCAGTGGTAGCATAACACACGTAACGTGTATATTGCGGTCGCGTCGCCGCGCTGTTTAGATGGAAGGCACAGGTTGCTTTATTGTGGGTCCCGATGCCAAAAGCAGTGAGCGAAAAAGGGACAGAGAATTGCATGCATGAAAAGTGTACTTGAGCTGGTGCTTCGTACGTGGACTGGGTCTCCAAACACGATCTACTGGAACAGAGATTGGGGATTGACAAAATGACCAATGCTTCCTTCGCGGAGCATTTACTGGCATGACAGATCATACGAGAAGGTAGGCAGCAAATTATGCTAACGACTAACGTTATATATTTACTATTTAGGCTACAGTATACTGTTTCTGGCCGAAGTGTTTGGCATACTGTAGGCTTCCTTGCTATATTGTTCAATAGATCATGCTAGATAGGCCTACTTAGGAGTAGCTAGGCCGACAAACTAAGGCAACTAATACACCGAGAGGCATAGGCTAGTACAGTAGTAGTATAGTCAGTATTACGAAGTTTGGAACACTGCGAAGTTCGGACACCCCTAAGAAATACACGATTTCACCATGACAACCTACAGCAAGAGCCAATTGCACGAAAAACTACGTAGCTACAGTTATTTTCTTTCTCCAAAATAACCCAACCATATCAAGTATAGTTTCAGGTGATTTACACAATGAGATATAGTTTTGGGGTGTTTTAAGGCTTAGGTGTCCTAACTTCGCACTGTTCATGCTACTGCAGTGCAGGCTGCTGTACTAACTGTAGCCTAGCCTAGGCCGAACAGTTCTTGAAGTGTTATTTATGCTTTTCTACTTATATTCGCCTAGTAAGCATTATCAGTATGGAAGTCTGCGGTATCATATGTGTTTGGGTTATGATTCGGTAGCTTTGCAAATATGAATAGGCCTTAGCCTACATCAGTGTAATATGGACATGGATTTGGTAGGGAGATCTCCCCCACAAGAAAATAAAACTCGAAAGAAATGCAACTTCTCATGAGCGAAGCAATAGCAAAAGTAGGACTACTGTAGCCTGGCTCCAGGCCCAGATTTATAAAATTATGCACCATGCAGGGCCTACCTCAATTTGGTGGTTATTCCTGTCAAGAGCATTTTTTGATATGGGCATATTTATTTTGTAACTGTAAGTCTAGTATGCAGTGAGGTGCGTGAGGGACAGGGGCCTATACTCAATAAAGTAGCTGCTTTCATTTCCTACTCTAGTTTACCAGCACAATTATAGAGTTCCTTGCAACAAATAAATTAGTCTGACAACTTGAAAATTTACTGCATATTTGCATGCATGGTCATTCTCAGTTATAGACTTTTGTCTTTTTTGTGTCTGGGCATGGGTTCTTAAGTGGTGAAATAACCTCGAATCTGCTGAGCAACTCCAAGATGAATTAAGTTACTAAGGCATTGGGTTCTTTTTACTTTTTTTTAAGTCTAATATGCATAGGCTATAGGGTATTTACTTTGCTTCACTTGCTTGTCAATCCGCATAGCCACTTTAGCTGTGGATGATTCTCCACTTGCAAAGAAAAAATGTACGCATAAATTTAAACTCTTTCTATCCCAAATTAGAGTATTACCTAATACTCCCAACTTGGTAGTAACTTTAAAAAAAAAAAACAGTAGCGGCTTCCTCATTTCCTAGTAACTGTAGTGTAAAGTGATATAATAAGTTTTCCAAATTAATTCAAAACTCAAAAGTCTTCTCAGAAAGAAGCTACACTGGCTCTACAGGCTCCTTTATTGAATTAGTGAAGGATACTGTTCACATATTTATGCATTCATAACATGATAGTTTGCTATCATCGTTGTTTAATCAGAAAATCAAGGACAACATCAACAAATCAATGTCACCAATAATTGTGAGTGCCACCATTTTATGTTCGACAAAATTTATCACGTTTAATTTAAAGGATACACCATGATATTTAGTTACATGGTACAGTATTCTGCAATTACTGCAGTCTTATAATCTACTCAATCTAAGATGTAATGTTAAAATACTAATCTACTATAAAGTGTGCTGGGTCCATTATATTCTTCTTTATTGTTCCAATAATTTGTGTGATGGTGTGTATTATTTAAGTCACACATTGCACAATGCAGCCGAAACATTGTCTAGTGGATTACTCAAATCTCAGTGTTGGTTGAGCTAACACATTATTGATCGTTCTAATGGACTTATCTGTTTAACTCAAAATAGGCGTGAATAATTGTTTCTCCTCAGTGTGTTTTAATCTATTTTGACTATAAAATGACTATTAGAATTGCAGATGCCAATAATGCACAAAAATGAATTCAGTTTTTTTTTCTCTCGATATTTGTATCTCGGCAACTAGTAAATTGTTATGACATAAACACGCCAGTCTAAAGTATTAATAACAAATTCCCATCAAGTCCTATATATATATATATATATATATATATATATATATATATATATATATATATATATATATATATATATATATATATATATATATATATATTTATTTATATATATATATATATATATATATATATATATATATATATATATAGACAGACTTGTTTACAGCAATATCTTACACTTTTGGGCACGGCAAAACCCCTTCATATAAGTATGATACGATATATATTCATAAATTAGCATATGAAAGGGCCTCCTGTGAAGCTGCAATCGCCCATAGTATTCCTCTTACAGCATACCGGGCTTACAAATTACTAACATCCCATTAGTCCTATTCAAGTCGACTTGTTGACGATAATATCTTACTCTTTTTGGGGTCGGGAAAACCCCGTTATCAACAACATGTTTTACAATATTAGCGACGATAGCAAAAAATATGGTACGATTGCAATTAAAGCTATGCACATCAGACAATAGATATTCATAAAGTAGCATATTAAGTTTAAAATCCCGATAGAATTCCCTTAACAACTAGACCGTCTCCTCTATCGGCGGGATTTTCCCTATCACGTTTGGCTGCAAATACGGCAAACTCAGAAAAAAACCAAATCAACCATGCCGATACGCATAGCTTGTACAGCAACTACTGTTCAAGTCCCACAACCGTGCATAAGTAATTACTACTTGTGTTCTTAACACGGTATCATGAAACCTTGCACTATAGTCAACTTTGCTGAAATGACACCAGAATTCCCCAATAATCTGAAGGAAACCACACAGAAAGTAGAATTACATAAATGAATAAAAAGAAAACACAGATAAATGAGAAAAGTAATTAATATCATGATAGTTAACATTGAACACCAATCAGCCACTCAACAAATTTCCTATACCGTACAAAATCTCCAACTCTTGAGCACAAAATCCATCAAATACCCAACCACAAGGCTATCAAGAAACTCAAATTGCTGAGATTGCCCTCCCCCCCCCCCCAAAAAAATATATATAGGACTGCAGATGGCATAACGATATTTCAGAAAATGGGTCTTATTGTTTTCCGTACCACAAAACAAAAGTCTTTTAGGGTTTTTCAACAAAGGGACACTCTTTAATGACAACTTTTGTTATAACCTTAGTGAAAGGATGAGGCTCTTTTTAATAACATATTTACTTTACGTTTTCAACACAAAGCCAGTTTGTAAATAACAAAAGGGCATCTTTAATGATAAAGATGGGAAAGGGTTTTTCATTCGCCTGAAAGGGGATTCACGTTTGAGGAGTTTCAATAAAGAGGAGGGTTCGTGCCTACAAATTCGAATTCCATACTTTATAAATTCCACTTATAACACTTCAATTCACGGAAGACGCCCTCACACTCACAAACTAGAATTGCAGAAAATATATTAAATGTAACATTGAGAAATTCGTCACTCGCCACAAAAAAAAACAAAAAAAACACAGGATGTAGGGAAATATGATGTAGGCCTATATGCTATTATTTCAGTTCAAACGGTCCAACAAAACGGTCAAACAAAATCAAATGCTTTTTGGGGAAAAAGTATTGCAATACGTTGTTTTTATTACTCAGAGCTCTGCCACGCAAATTTAAACTAAAATTAGAGTAGAAAAGACCTAACCACGCTCTGAGTGCGGGAGGTATCTAAGCCTATCCTACTAAGGATTTCAAATATGGCAGCCAGGTGTCATTCTCGACGGTCGTACGTTACAGTTATATTTGATGCCAGTATGCCATTTCAGTACCAATATGGTTGTCCTTGAGGTTCGGAATACATCCTCCTCCCCCCCCCCCCCCCAAAGAGAAGATAAATAAAAGTCAATTAACATATTTTAGCCTAATTTGTCCTTTTTTTGTTCGATATTTTCCAATAGTTTTTTTTTCATCCATAACCTTTTTGAAGATTGTCAACAGTCACACATCATGTTCGACCTCATCGCATCTCCTGTGGATTATTGCTTTTGTAGGTGATTCTACGTCGCAGCCCACAAATACCCATCAGCCCACTTTTCAAGGTGTTAAGCCCATCCTTTGTTCAGAATTTGAAAATTCACATTTCTCGTGAAATAATTCACTTCAAAACACACCCATAATGTTGCACAAAATTTCATCTATGGACAACCAATGTAGAAAAACCTCCTTCAACCCATAACAGACTGGTCAAAAAATTGCAAGAGTAGAGGGAAGTATATTTTAAAATGTTGGTCAGGGTATTTTCGAAAATTCTGACACAGTTAATTTATTGGTGCATGTGCGCAGAACAGTCTTGGATAATGGTGGGGACGTGTAACTGTTCTCTGATACTATCTAAGCGGACCGCGACCATGGGTTCGCGCGTAGCGTACAAGAAATTTTTGGCAAATATACCTCCCAGATCGCCGGAAATAACACTTCCCAGACCCAATGAAGCTCCCAAACCTCCTGTCGAGAACAAATTTATAAACTATTTCTATAACCATGAACAATCTATATATCGCAACTTTCTATTTTTATAATATACCTCTTTAACTATACTTTGTAAATATTGTTGCTATGGAGATGAAATTCTTGGGTGTGAGCCAGTGAAAGTCCAAAAGTTGGTGCTTATGGAAGTCAGGCAGGTTGAAGGAGAGATAAGGGGAGATGGGGCTCAAGAGGGGTTAGAAATGTGTGTGTGTTTCTACAGTGTATGCTATATGTAGTCTACTTATGCTATTGTGTGAGAAGAAGTGAGTTCACTTTTCCCTTTGACTTGGACTTGGCCTTGTGTTGTTGTAATGGCTGTTGGGAAAATGAAGGGTGTGGCTGAGTGAAGTTACTGCAAACTGATGGAGACTGATGGAGAAAATACGGATATCCCGCAAACTGCTGCCTCGCTTGAGCGGGACCCAGTATCAGTCTTTCGCTTCAGTGCACTTTTAGTTTACTGATTTCGGTTTGGCCTGCAAAAATCGACCTAAAGGATCCTTGTTCGAAGATTTGTTTTCCTCAGTTAAGTGTCCTTTGATCTCCGGTGCTGGTGCTATTGGTTTAGCACATCAAGTTAAGATTCGCTTCTGATATCGACAGTGCTATCTGGCTTTAATTCTTTACCACACAGGCTGTCCTAAGACAAGATGAAAATAACGCCATCTGATCTCTGATTCATTGTTCAATAATCTGATAATTGACAATTTATATGAGTTGACCAATTATATTTAGTTTTCCATACAAATTAAGTTCATGAAAGCTCTTCCGGAGCCACGCCTAAGATGTATACGTGACATTGGTTTCAAGATCAATTGGATCATTTACATATAATATCCAAGTGGTACACTAACAATTCCATTCTCTGGAATAAGAAAGGCGTACTATCAATAAATCACTCCAAATCATACCAAATCATACCAAATCACCCCAAATCAAGCTTTCAGTCTTGATTTAGTATTTCCCTCGGTCCTTTATATTCTCACGAATTCTTTAAATCGATCCTCCTTTGTAATTTGTCGGTACCTTTTGCTAGCTTTATATAATTGAGGGTTTTCTAAGGTATCTTTTAACTAGTTATCTATGAAACAATACTTTCTTACTTATTACTTGATTTTATGATAAAATGGTAACCGATGGATACCAATATACCGGGAAAACATTGAAGGAACCAATGAAAATAAAAGACAAGAATAGTGTATGCAAATTTTCATCATAACATTAAAGAAAAAAACTTCTCTGGCTTGTCGCAACACCTTGGATGAAATTTATTATTTATGGCTTAAATGTTTTTGCAATGCTTTGACAACGAAGCACAGAAATGATGATATCTAGACAACTTATTTTGAATGTTGACTGCATCGTTCGATTATTATGATTAAACCCACATGTTCAGTGCAATTCTGTCTCGCTATAAACTGCGTAAACTAAATCGTTTGCAAAGCGTGTAACATGTATTCATAGTGGTAAACCAGAAAGAAGGAACAAACGTGTTTATTTTCAACAAAAAAAGCTTAAAAAGGGGAACTACCTACCACTCATAGCAGTTCTATTACAACGGTTGTAGGTGTAAGTTCCAGTCGAGCGGTCTCTTTGTTCTGATTGTGTGATGTATGGAGTTGCTTGTTATTTGCTCGCATTTGTTTAGTAGAACAATAAACTGATCGACACGGGTTCTGGCATCATCAAGCAGACTCCGTAGTACAATAGGTTAAATATCACCGAAATTTGAGCCATACAATGAATCACTCAGAAACCGTGACTATACTTAAAAAATATTTACCAAATAGAAGTTTACTAGTCTAATAGTGTACTTTTGTGACCTCTTGATAAGTAAGTATAACATTATTATATCTCAGAGAGAAATTGCATGCTCGCAAAATAGGACATATTTAAAAGAGTAAGAATACAACATGTAAAAGGATAAATTTACAAGTAGGATAAAGGAAAGTTCAGAAATAAAAGTTAACAAGTAAGATAGTTAAAATTGTCAAACATGAAAATGCACAGCCCCAAGCCAAAACAGATATACAAGAGAAGAAAGAGCCTAACGAATGAAAAGGTTGTTATAAAGCGTAATGCACTGTGGAATAAAAGATGACTTGTGTCTGTTAGTGACAGCATACGGGAGTCTCATCCGTCCACTACAAGGAATTACTACCCAAGCAAGATCTGCATATAGGGGATGGGTATTGTCGGCAAGTACTGCAATAAGGTTAACTTGAAGAAGACTTTGGTAGGATGATTCAACCGTCAACTCTACAGTTCTGATTTATATTCTTCAGTATTATCAGATTGGCTAAAATGTTATACGGGTAACAGCTTAAACATCGCTAGATTCTTCCAACATTACTAAGACCGCTGCAACAGTATCGTAGTTACAAATATTCTATTTCGAAAGAATTTTCTTGGACGATTTTTTTGCTGAGAGTTACAGGTCTCACGATGTGCCGCTTTACCACATACTGTGTAATTAGAAGTACTCGCCTACCATGAAGGTAAATTTCCTTATACTGATGGAAACATGGAACAAAAACGGAAAGACAATTACCATACATCTGATTAACGTTCGCTAAAGAACAATGATAAAGATTTACAAAGCATAATTATTCTTAAGTTGCGATACTCAGTAGTAAGAAAGTCACGGGTGGGTTGTATTTTAGTAACAGTCGCCAACAGCCACCCTTAGTTTGACATGTTCGGTATACCATCATGAGCGGGATCACGGAAATGGTGCTAGATCAAACAACGACACGGATTTGGAGTAGGTTGTGTAAACTGATTATTATTTACTTCGGTTGAAAGTAGGTGGTCCGACTTCTGGCCCTAAGTACAAGCCGGGTTTAATTATACAATAAAACTCCCGGTTTCACCATGACAAACGTCGAGGATGACAACGAGTCTGAAATACTACAATATAACAGGAACAGCCGTGGAGAGACTCTAAGGGAGAATCCCACTTAACCACATAGACCCAGACGAAAACAGTTTTACGCCAAACTACAAAGGCTGTGAAAACTAAGCTATACCTTTATGGTAAGCGATGAAGCGACTGTCACGCTCATTACCTCCAGTACAATATATTAATAGTGACCCGGTTACCTGACCTCAAACACTATTCAGAACAACCCTAGCCTGCACACCTAACGCACGCAGCACAGTTATTTGTGGTTACTGGACTGTGCAGTCAGTCGTATGTTGATTCGCTTTACATATTCAAATCGTATACTCATACCAAGGGAAATTTCTACTTTACTTGTACCAATGTTGTTTTACTACTGTAACACAGTTTGATCTCTGTTTATAATTTGTAATCGTCCTCTTACCAATGGAAAATTCTACTTTTTACTCGTGGTCACGTCGTGGTACTAGTATACTACTATAACACAAATCTGATCTCTGTTTATGATTTGTGTAATCGTGCTCATACCAAGGAAACAATTCTACGTTTACTCCTCCCAATGTTGTTTTACCAGTATATCACAAATCTGATCTCTGTTTATGATTTGTAATCGTACCCATACCAACGGAAATTCTACTTTTACTCATACCAATCTTGGTTTATTATTATAACACAAATATGATCTCTGTTTATGACTATACTAGAAGTTAACATTACAACACATACATGAGAGCAGATACATTTAATTAGTTGTGAATGAATGATTTTATATGGCCTACTTTTGTGTACTCGGGGTCACTGTTTCGTCGTCAGATTGAGATTACTCTATGTCTTTGCAAAGATAAATCAGTAAATGCCGTACTCAGACATTTGTCAAAATGAAATAATGAGTTAGTCTATGTTATGCATATTAGTATAACTGCTAAATAACATAACGAAATACTGTCTGCCAGGCGATCTTTTTCTTAAGAAGAATTATATCATACATCAAATAGTCGAATGATGGCGTGAATAATCAGTTGATAGTACAGTTCTTGGTGATCAAAGTGATTAACATCTCCTCATCTTGGTTGAGAAGTTGCGCGATAATGGAATACGCACCCTTTAGGAGAAAGGAGAGAAAACGACAAATTAAGAATCCGTCAGGTAAATTATCAATGTCGAGTAACATTTTAGCATAGCTTCATGAAAAGGTGAAAAGAAAAGGAAAACAATATTTTTTTGACGGTTTAAAATCTTTGTACACGAAAAATATCGTACTTGCACAACATGGATTATTTGTTAAAGTAATTGCCATTTTCTTCCCTCCACACACTCCACTTCAAATTAGTTTTTTTTTTTTTCATCTCATAATGAGGCTGATTATCTGTTATATTAGCAAACCTGCCACGTCGCACAAATACAACCGATACATTAATGCAGCACACCATCGGACCAACGGTTTCTGAAAATGACGTGACGTCATTACTGTCGTGAATTTTTCGCGATAGAGGTCGACAGCCGTAATCGGGAAACTGAGTTGTACGTCACACTAAATGACTGATTAACGCACACTGAAAGTTTCCTGTTAGCGTTCGGTGCTAGTTTAGGGTCACATTCACATTGATTTCCAAGTGTTTGCATTGCTTCCTTGAAATTGCATGGGCGATAACTGATTTCACTGTGGTCAATTTAACTTGGTAGTGTGCTGTCGGCACAGTCGATTCGAGTTGGTGCGTTCAGTATGGTATTGGGTGGATGCCTTTCTTTTTCATTGCAGGTCGGGACTGATGGATAAGTAGTACTTCGATCCAAAATTATTATATCATGAATATCATATTTAAATTTTAAACAGAGTCCATTGGCACTATATTGGGTTTTGATTTTATGATTCATAATCGTGTCGAGAAAGTCTCTTAAGCCTACACAATTGGTTAAGAACAAGGCGTCAATACCTCCAGATTGTTTGCTCAATTAATACACACATATGAACAACGCTTTGGAAACAAAAACATAAAGATTTATAGGTAACTTTTTATAGGTCCACAACAAGGCAATAGCACTTCCAGAATGTATGCGCCATTAGGAACAAGAAACGGACAACGTTATACTGATGGGTCTGAATGCTACTACCTAACTGTACGGTCTAAGCCAGTCACAGGTTCGAAATCAGCATAATAATGATGTTTCACCCCTTGAATGCTTTTACAGTAGAAACACAAATGGACAGGTCATGGCTGGGTATAAATATTACTTGTATACTTTTACCCTGGGTTAGGTGTTACCGCCAAGAGATTATTTGTGCAGTTAATACCACTTGCTGCTGTAATTCTATGTTACTAGCGAGGTAGACACGACTAAAAATTACACACGTAATGACTTTGCCTTACCTGCATCCAAAATGCAATGTTTAATTCCTTTTCGTAGTGACTTCTCGCTGACAAATATAAAGAATAATCGAAGTATGAGTACCATTTTACTAAACATAATTCATAACAAAGTAAGAGGGTTGAATTCAGAAAATCGTTTACAGTTGAAAGGCGAATTAAGAAGCTTTTAAGAGAAAATGTAATATTCTGTGTTCATATGTAATTTTGAATCATAATTTTTTCTATAAGTAACGATTTTTTTATCTGGAAAAATATCTCTACCAATCACCCCTTTAAAGAGCTAGGATGCTGAGATATGTAAGCAGTCACGGTAGAATAGTTTTTTTTTTCCCTTTAAATTCCAATGGTTAAATTCGATTAAAATGCTTGTGATATAACATTACATATACCATAACGCTACTGAATATTTTATATAATTATATATATTATATTTATGTAATTATTAAAAAGACCACCTCAACATTTTCTTAAATTTACGTGTAAAGATATACCTCCTTTTTCAGCAGGGCAAAAATAACTTCTGGTTTGAAAATCACAGAATGGTTTCTCAAAAGTATGGAATCCAATTCCATCAACGGAAACATTCGCCTTGTATGTTGCAGACAATAAGTCTTCTTCTGCAAACATATTGAAATACGTAAACTGTGTTAGTGTATTTTAGTTTTGAAATACTGCTCCCATCATAATATCAGCGGCTTACGACATCCTTATCTTTCTCCAATACTTAAATAAACCAAGGAAACTAACTGTTGTCTGCAATTCTTCCCATCATCAATAAATGTATACATAACCAAAACATACAGTTTGACGAGCAGTTTATTAGCTCTACTGAACCGAAAGACTTTTAATATTTCTACCACTTTGTTCAATTAGCTTATTTTGCAACTAAAAAAACACCATACTAAGGCTTAGCTTAATTATGACAAATCACACACTGGAATGTTCATAGTACAAAAAGAAAGGGAGAAGGAGAGAGATGTTTGATTCTATATCTAAGTACAATATATTATGCATTTGATGGCAACCATAGTGTATTTCGAAGAGATTTACAAAAAATTGAAAATTGAAGAGATTATACTTTCAAGTGAAATTACAATTATAACATTTGTACTGACACTTTGTGCAAGTATCATTTTCGAAAAGCTACATCGAGGAAGTGGTGGGCAATTTAACAAAAAGGACAAACACCCACAGGCCACACGACAATGTTATGCAATATCCAACTGAAAGTCATACGATAGAGAAAAATTCGAAAATAAGTTTGAGATATATAGCTGACATTTCGATAGAACTTGTCACTTGTCGGGAAAAATAGAAGAGGTAAGTTGTAAGAATATTATTGAAATTAATACGAAAACCGTGATTTGAGCAGTGTTGTATTTATTAGATGAGGGTTAAGACAGTTTCATACTGTCAGTACGAGGGACAATAGAGAGTGGTGCTAACATTAGAAAATTGTCCCAACTGACTACTTATGAAAGGCTAAATCATTAGAAGTAGCAGTGGTAAGAATTTTGTAAATGTTTAATCTCCAACTCTATAGGCCTTCGTAACAATAGCTATCGCATGTAAATATGAAGGAAAAAAAGCATTGATAAGGCAAGTAGTAATTTCCTTGCACTGATCTGGCCCAGGCAAATTATTTGTAACGCTGGTTACCATTTAGTAAATGTTACCTGAACGTTGTACCGATTAATTTGGTACTAATATGTTTTACGTACTTATATACACGTCAAGTTCCAATTTAAGCAACGAATCCAATCGAGGTGGGTTTGGTGAAAGAGTGCAGTTGATACTATCAGACCATGGACCTAGGAATAATATAAATATTTGTTATATTTTGAATAGATTATAACCTCAAACCTTAAGCTAGCATGACGTGATTCTGCGATCATGCATTTTATTTTTCTATATATATATATATATATATATATATATATATATATATATGTATATATACATATATAATATTATAAACCATTTGACATCTGGAAAGTCCAACATTTCGTAGTAGAAGAAAGGTAACGGGAATTGTTTACACTCTGAGAATTATCAATAGATTCATAATGAATTACAAGAGAACCGATATGTTTAATATCGAAATAGGTCCCCCAAATCCCAAATCAAAGAAAAAAGCCAACGTTGTACTTTAAAGGCTGATAGTGACATAAATGTAGTCAGCGTATGTTATCATCTAAGAGAACAAGAAGTTTCAGTAATGTTTCTCTAGGTATTAAGGTTTAAAATATGATAATTTCCAGAAATTAGCAATGATAGTAAATCAATAATTGTTTTCCAGTTGAGTTTTATTTTACATGTGAGGAAATGACGTAGTGGTCTTATTGCTAGATTACGTTGTCCAGCCACTATATCGATAACACTGAAATGCTTAAACGTTCATTGTTCAACAACTTAACAGTGGTATTAAAATACAAATTGGACTAATAACATAGTTACTTAGTAGTCTACAGCATATCAGAATTATTGAGTTATTGAATTATTCATTTTGTGCCTATAAAGTCATTCTTTAAATGAATGAATTGTATTTTGTTAGATAATGGCGTACATTATCACAAATTGAGAATGTTTGTCAATGATCACAGGCCTACCTAATATCACATTCTGATACTTTGATCAATACATAACGGAAATAGTAGATTTAATTAAATTAACCTTCACACAATCACTTTAATGATGACTTTAGACATAAAATAAAATCCAGGTTTTACCATATTTTAAGGCTGGCGATTTTGCTAGCCCGAATAGTTACAGAAAATTAATAACACTCACGCTTTACAACAAATAAAATTCTGTCTCAAGTCTTCTGTTTTAATATTTCCATTTCAGTAATGGGTATACACACTTACCCGAGATCTGGATATCACATGGCTTGGTTTCCTTATTCGGTGATTGTCCATAGCCTTGTTCTCTGTAGAGATGAGTAATGACGGGCCGAGCCGGCAAACTATTTACTGCCGTAAACGCGACGAGAAATACAAATACAACGAACATCTTGGTTATGGTCATGATGTTAACAAATTGGGTAAGAACTAGCAATCTAAGTTGAATCACTATTGGACGTGGATACCGGTAATCTAATAATGATATACCACGTACAATATTTGCTGAAAGAAGTCATTTTCATAATAATTCTACTGACAAAATGTATATTTATAGAATTTGTATAGAATTTGTATGAAGCCCGAGGTCACACTGTTGTTGTGATAGAATTTCACAGTTCAATCATTTTGAAGACTATACTGAATCCCGTGGTAGTTTTTTTCTTTTATTTAGTTCCTCATCTAGTGTACACTTCCCACTTGGCTGAATGAACCGTAGTGGCGTAGCCAGCCCACGGGGGGGGGGAGTGCCCCACATAAATTTTGGTGACGCTATGAGCGACTGTGACAAATCAAAATGAGCAAATAAAAAAATCTAAAGGTACTAGAACCTGGGGAGTGGGGCCTATGATCGATGTGGAGGGGGAGGGGGAGGGGCAGTCTTTGGAGAGAGCGCTAAAATGAAGAGAAAACGTTTGTGCTGCGACCTAACGGTATAAGGTTCGAATTTACCTGACTCCTCATCGCCTCTATTAATTAACCTGCTGAGGCCAGTATCCGGGCATTGAGTCACGTTGATTGCTACTACACTGACTATACATGGCCTGCATGCTATGCGTATGAAGGCTACGCGAAAACAGGATGAATGTAAGGGTTGCCGGTTGCCCATTTGACCTTTCTATCGATTCAATTGACTATTTCGTTTTTTTTTTCGAAAAAGATTTGTTAAGTTTTTGTACCAACAAAAGGAAACGTTTAGTTCACGAATGTAGTTAAAAAGATGAAAATGATAGCAACAGTTTGCATTAGCCCCGTCGATCGATAAATCGATAAACAACCCTTCCCTTATACCCCTCCACTTATACCCCTCATCTAATTTGACTGTGCCACTCTCAACCCCACCCCCTCCATACCAAAATCCTGATGACAGGCCCCTGATGAACCGCAATAGTTCCTTATTAAGTGCGTTAAACATATTATGAACCGCTCTGTTTATAATGTTACAAATAATAAATATAGTTAGACATATATGATTGTAATGACGGTATCCAACATACCATACAAGAGTACTCCGCGCTACATTAGAGTAGTTGTAATTAGGCTTCCGCTGGCAATAAAAGTAGTTGTTCAAATTCATTGCGTCATAGTATTTCTCAACCCTCCCAAGAAAGGTAAACTTCAGTTTCTCGTCATTATGCGGATCCTCGGTTTGTGTGTAATAAGGTAACAATTCCTCATTCATTACCAACGATTGGAACAAGATTCTAAGAGTGTAAATGCCGGACATTATGTTTCACTTATTCGTGGCACTATACTTCTGCCATCATCATTTATTCTGCTTGTCATGATATACATTTGTCCAATAAAACTAACATTTCGTTACTGTTTGATTATCGTTTCTCTAATTTCAATGTACATGCAATGAGGTAGGCCGTATACTAACAGTTTTATTTGAAATTGCTTTTGGGTAACATATATCTCACTCACTGAATTCACATACTGCCTTCTCAAACAAGAAGATAAATGAAGTCAAGATGAATGAACATTTTGCTCAGAGTTCAAACGAGCTAACAATGACCATGCTTCATAAAGAAATATCCATGTGACCGTTCAGTTTGTAATTTTTCACTGTAAACGTACTTCGACAAAATGTGGCGCCCTTTCTGTTAAACAAAGCTTTGCTTCCAAAGATAGCATGCGACTATTAAAAGCCCCATTGACTCACACACTAAAACACAACAGTAATGTGGTATCTAAGTCCATATAGAGGTCTCACTAGCTAAACGCTACCCATCACTGGATAGCTGACAAGTTGGTAATTCATGGCATTATCAATTTTCCGTATCATTACGATTCCTTTTAATTTTGCAAATGGGAGCCTGAAGTTTTCGTCACTTGTAAACAAATCTCTTTCCTCAGCGGTAAACAATTTCGTACGATGCTCCTGGAAGGCCTGAAGGGGTCTAACATTGTCCCAGGTTACGCAATATTTGCACCAAGTGTACTTTTATTCATGCTCTTTAACATGCAAGCCACAATAAAAATCATGATTGATATCATATCAAACAAGATGATCCTTTTGGCCCTTTTCCCGAAGGAGAACAATCGGGCGGGTAAAACTCTAACAGGAGTATGCCACTCAATGAAGACAGAACAGCGGCTGGAACCCAACATACACCCATCAATGACATTGTAGTTGATTATTATTAATCCAATTTTGACATGTATTGTGAATTTGAATTGGCTTAATATTTCTGGCGATCCCTATTATTAGGCCGACTCTGGAAATAAGTTATCTACCGGTTCTATGGCCGAGTGGATAAAGGCGGTGGCATTTGAAGCAATAAGGCTTAGCAATCGGGAGGTTCCGGGTTCGATACCCGGCCGGGTCATAATAAGGTGGGTTTTTTTTTTCATCCAAGAGCAATCTACGGTTTTCCCCATCTGAAATGACTGTCTATTTGAAAAGATTCCAAATTTGAGTTAAAATGTTGAACTGGAAGCCACCCGATGTGTAACTAATGCAATTCATAAGCCATTGCGGGTTTCTCCCATATTTGTGGTCGCTTAAGCGTCATAAAATAATTGCTGATAATATCATGTAATTTGAACTTAAATTGTGTTAATACGTCTGGATCCACTACATGATATTCACAGGAAATGTGCTCAATTTTCAAATCGCATGCGGAATTTATTTTTAGATTCATTGTACGAGTTACGGTACTAGGTTTGGGGTAACAATTAGCATTCAGGTCGGGGTGTATAACATATTATCTCTGGATGGCAGTGTTGCATCGAAGGACATATGTCTAGTGCAGTTCGCATAAAGATCCTGGTCTAATCCGAAATGCGTCATTTCCCCCGACAACTCGGTCGAGTTCAAGACCAGCCACAGTTGGTTGCATAACACAATTGTACAATTGCGTAAGGCGTCCATACATATATACACACGCGCCATGATATATACTATATACTATATATTTGCACTTTATAATGTAGTCACCAAGCTTCTAACCAAGCTTCAGCAACACGAGGCAATGGTAAATTTGATTGATATGGTTATGTTGCCGGTAACACTGAGAAACGGTGTCAGCAATTGTATGCAGTTAGACGTCCTGTTAATTTTAAGTATGCGTGATGGTATATATATATATATATATATATATATATATGTATATGTATATATATTAATATATATATATATATATATATATACAAACACGCATACACACAAACACATACGCCAGCACGATCGCAAAGGTTAATGAGCCTTCGGCATCGTAACCAAAGATTGTTAAGGCATCGAACAGCGGCTCCATCGTTGACGGATTAATTTACAAGTTTATGGTATTAAAGATATTATGGAACTTCGTGTCTAACAACGGTTCTTTCGTTTCACGCATTTGGAAGTTAAACAAATGTAACGGGATTTAAAATTCCTTTCATAAAAGAAATATGAATGATTTAGCGCTCATCCTATCCGGACACTCTCACGTCTGTCTATCTCCCTCTCTCAAACATTCTCCCTCCTCTTATCTCTCTTTAAGAGCCCTCTCCTCTCCTATCAACTTTATCCCTCTCGACGCCCTTCTATCTCGCCTTCCTCTATCTCTCCTACACCCTCTCAACTCTCTATATCTCAGGGTCCCAAAGCAAATAAATACCTTCTTCCCCCTCTCCAGGAAATCAAGTGATTATTTCTGTAGTTTTAATGTAAGATGCATACCAGTCGGTTATTTTCTATCTGTTTTATAAGAAAAACTAGAACCAATGCATCGCACCACACCCTCCCGGAGAAACTGCGTGACAGGTGCAATACAAACTAGGCCAGGTATTTGAAGTCAATTAACGAAGCTATACAAGAGTTCATGAAATAAACTTACAAAAAACGCATTAAAAGTGAGAGATAAGCAATAATAATTAACAACTAGAGCACCAATGGTGCAGAGCTCATACCTTTTCGAGCTCAAAAATGTAGGGCCCACAAAACTTTATGGCCCACCAAATATCAGGCCATTTTTCAGATTCCACCAATTTGGGCCCATGAGGCTAAACATTTTAGGTTCAAAAACAAATTTATACCCCTAGCTCAAAACGGCGATAACCCCCCCCCCCTCCCCTCCGTTAGCAGGATCCTGGCCACACCACTGGCTATAATACCTATTTTCCCCCTTTAAATCCTATTTTACCCACTCTTTCAAACAATACCACTGACTTACCCTATTAAACTTTCTCCCCTTTATACCTAAGCAGACATTTAACTTCACAAGCACGCCTTCCCAAAATTTTGGCTGGCTGCCTACATACCTCAGGCTCAAAGACTTCTAAGAATCGGCAAGTGCTGATTGGCTATAGGGCTCTCATGCTTACAGTTCAACAGTTAATGACAACTCCTAATCCTGCTTTAATTCCACTAACAGCCTCTGCAAGAGCTTAACCACAATGTAAACAAACACTGCAGAGACTGGGAGACAAATTAAAGGAGCTTTGGCAAAAAGGTGAAGGCTCAGATTTTTTTAAACAATGGGGGTTAATTGTAATTAATTAACTTTTGACCAAAAATTATTAGGCATCACCTTATTCATACACAATCCAACAATCATCAGTTCAACTTTGAATATGATCCATCAAAATCTTGAGGAGATTGAGATATTTGAAAATATTACAAAGAATGACCCCCGATGACCCCGTAAATGACATTTCACCTCAATTTTCCGAACACCCCTCGTAACTCTCATCCCGAGGAACGTTGTGACCAAGTTTCATTATAACTGGCCATACACTGTACGAACGGAAGCAATTTGAAAATATAGGGCCGCTGCCCGGGCCACAAAAGACCCCTAGTTGATCTTTGATCTCAAATTCATGAACACCCTGAAGGTAAAACTTCCATAGTACTATCGTGACAAACCCTCAACATTGTACCATGGAATCTGTAGGAGAAGAAGCATTTTGCGTATTTCCACAAAATGGCCCATTATGGCCCACAGGTGACCTTTGACCCCAAATTTCGGACCATCTCTGATGGCCCTATACCCAATGGTCCTTGTGTCCAAGTTTCATGAAATTCCATTTAACACTGTGCGAGTGAGAGCGGTTTTACCAATTGTTGACGGATAGAGTGATAGAGTGATAGACGCCGCACTGTAACAATAGCTCACACCAGCATGCTGGTATGAGCTAAAAACAGACGAAATACCATAAGACGAAAATAAAGTAATTCTAACCAGTAAATACCCTGGTTACAGGTACCTATTAACTTCCAGCAGTTAACACCGAAATTTGAAATTAATGTTTGATATTTTGCGCAAGTGTGATGATTTAACACGCATTGAACCACCAAATTATGTTTTTTTTTTATGAATACTGTCACATCAAGTTTTCACTTTGATCTTTATGGGATGTCTTTAGGCACAAAATTAATTTGGACATGCTATCTGTAGACCGTTCGCCACCCGTCCATGTTGAATTTCTATACCACGTTTAACTTGACCCTTAAAATATCTGAGGCTCATCACTTACAACGGCTGGACTATTAAATGTAACACAGACCTTTCTCAGATGCAATCCTCAATAAGGACACATAACACTTTTAAGGACCCAATCGACTTGTTTACAAGGCATGACCAATTTGGCAAAGAAGAATGATGCTGAATATATAGCAATCAACGGTTTTGTATTGATTATATGACGCTAACAGAACGCGTTTTGGTTTTGAGTTACCGTATAAGAATTTAAATACAAAATGGATTAACATTAACACAGATGTCGTCATTAATTGACCCTCAAAGAGCATTCCCGAGAGGTTTATGTTACAAGTGACTATAGTGAAAACCGGAACAGCTACAGAAACATTGATTTACTTGGACTAAAACGCATCAAGACCAAACGTCTGACTTATCCTGCGTCACCCTTCGGAACATCACTTGGTGATAGGCTTCATCGACCCAAATAGTTTTTTTTCCTTACAGCTATCTAATGAGCCCTCCCCCACCGCCCACACTGTCCCCACCGCCCCACCCCATCCTGACTGCTACTGACATGTGACTACGCTGAGGCAATCCTGGTCAGGCTGGTCCACATATACCTCTAGGTTGCTTCTTAAAAGCAGTCAAATGATTACATTATGAATCATTCCTGTAAATCTATAGGAGATAATGATGGTAGAGACTCCTTTGCTTCTTCGCGGTACTAACGGACAAACACAGAAAAGATAGTTGGATGCAATAAAGGTCGAATAGAGTATCAAGCTGTATCAAACTGAAGTAGAACGTTTTGAAGTCAATTCTGTGTGGCGAAAATTTGGGGAATAGGATCAAATTCCATAACGTGCATTTTAATACTGAAGGTTACTACATGTATTGCCTTGGTTTGATCATGAAGCTGTTGATTTGATAGATTCCATCTCAGTCTGAGTAAAATTTGGTCAGTTTGGTGAAAATGTTGACATGACGCAATGAAAAAGGTAAATTATTAAGATAAACTTGAGTGCATGAAACTTCAGTGTGAGTTCGTATATTTGCAACTGTAGCAAAGTGAAATGGTATCCCACCTTTCTCTTTACAAAAGCAGCTTCCAAAAATATATATCACAAACATTTATTTATTACGTAAAAGGATTCCTCTAACAAGAAAGCAGAGGCATAAAGAAAAGACAATAAACGAAACGAACACAGGACCGGATAAAACAGTAAATGCAATAAAAACGAAACCAAGGTAATTAAAAGTTAAGCTAAAACAAACGTCCAGCACATTTCACTAGGAATTGGACAAGTATGTTGTTAGAAGTTATATTGTTGAATGCAAACGACTTATAAGGATGTACACAAATTCAAGTCCTAAGTATAAATACTTTTATTATTACTTCACACACATGCTGTGACCCTTCCTTTTAATAAACCTGTACAATTTCGCCAACAAAAGCAAATGAATAATAAGGCACATTATCAAATCCAAGCAAAAAGAATTCATTCTTTGAGAGTGCACATAACAATCACTCTTTCTATGGAATTAAATACGTTTTCCTCAAAGCTGAATTACTGCAAATTTAGACCTTATTGAATAAAACAATTTACTTCTGATAGAGCAGAATTGGAATAAATCTCAGATTGATCTTCACACCTCACCACAGTCAAAATCATTGGCTCTCTCCCACACACAAAAGGAGTGAATTAGTGTAACTGTTTGAATTAAGGGTACGTTTGAAACACAACTTGTTGAAAGATGTGTTGCATATCGCGTTGTTATAAGAATCTTATCCTGCAGTTCATGACAACACGGAGTTAGTAATTGTTTACAATTACAAGAAAAAAAAAATCATTTAAGTTATAAGTTGCTTCTGATATTCCTCGTGAACTATCAAGCTCTAAATGGTAACGTTTCATCATACGTTTCCACAATGTTCAATGTTATACCGTATAACTGACTCTATCGTTGATACAAAGACCATCATGTTGCGGAAGCAGCAGTGGCTTCAAAGTGAAACCTCGGTTTATTTTCGTTATTCTTACAGCCTATAATGTTCGAAACAGAAGCCGTACCATACCATCTCTCCATTCGATAGGCAGATATAGTACTGTGTGAAACATTAACATTCCAAAATGGCTCTGCAATTTCTAAACCAAAACCTGTTCTTTCGTCAAAGTATCGTCATTTCGTTTGCTCCTCTATAGTCCTCTGTTTACAAAATTGATTATAGACCTAATGTTTTATTGTTTCAGTTTATGGGTATCGGGTGTGGTATACCATTTCAGTAACGAAAATGCGTTAAAGAAGGTGATAGATGATTCTTTCGTATGACTTTATGTATGTATTTCTTACATGATGATAATGATAGCAAACCATTTGGCCTTAATTGACACTGTAAGAAAACAAATAACCATTGACACGTGCTATTGTAGAGACCTGACATTTCTTTCCATCCATTACCATTAAAGATTGAAATGGGCTTTTAGCGATTCTAATTGATATTGAGCACGCCACCTTCTCCCTTCCCGTTGCTCTCTTAAATAGTCGTCTTAGCCATAGGTAGCCATTGAGCGTTAACGCAGCCCGACCCATCCACGCAATCGGCGCAGAACAAGTATGTTTCCCTGGGTTAAGAAACGTTTGTATAGATACCTTCCTGTGAAGAATCCATTCTATTTCTAGCTGTTTCTTCGGGTGTATTGTAATAAACTGATTCAGAATGCGTGTCAATCTGCATCTCATTCGGGTTAGCGTCTTCATGAACATCTCGCGATTGACCATCTGGAGATTGGTGTGGGCTACGTTCTCTTCCTCCTCCTCCCCCGATGCCGTACGTATCGCTTCGACCGGGTTCATCCGAACCCAACACATCATAGGGGTTCTGCTCCGCCATGGGGATACCCTGTAGTAAGGAATCTGTCCTTGTTAGGACATCATAGCTTCCATCACCCTTCGATAATTCTTTACCTTTGGTTTCAAGTTGGTTATAATGTTCATAATCCGCAAATGCTCCGTCTTCGGTATGGTCAGGGTTATCCATTTCATTGTACACCTCGTCACCTCGCATGTCGGTGTAAGATTGCTGTAAATTTGAACCTACGCTCGTTGTCGAACCACGCATCTCTGTGTATCCCTCAGAGACATTGCCAGGTGGTGATTTATCCATATTTGTATAGTAATGGGAATCCTCTTGTAGCTCAGTCTTTCCGAAAAAAGTCGCTACTACGTTGACATCCTCTTCCTCCTCTTCTTGTTGATGGTCGGCTTCTTTGGTTTTATTTTTGTTAATTTTTTGGTAGAAAACTGACAACGGGCTTAACGTTTTCTCCTTTATTTTAGGATGAGATGGAGATTCTCTGGCAACTGGGGAGACTGTGGCAGAAGATTGGCCGGTATTTTGAGCCTGATTGGTTGATGATATTGAGTAGTATTCGTTATGAAGATGTTCATCCTGGTTCATTGTACCTAATGGAAAAGTATAGGAGAAAAGAAACCACGTGTAAAGAGTACACCATGACCACTATATCCTCCTTACAGTATGTATACAGTTTGGATGCATTGTTTTGAGAACATCGCGATTATCGCAAACATAGGCTATAGCTCGTTTTCTATCTAGGGCGATATTAATAAACTGACCAGTCGACTTAAACAGATTACAGTAACTAATGTCAATCTTAAAACTTTGTACCACACTAGTAAAAACTGGATTGTGCTGACAAATCTGATAAACCGGTAGCAAGTTGACAATAAGAACTGAGGATACGTGTAATCCCAACAACTGGATTTGTTGGAATTACACATATCCTCGTTCTTACTGTTATCCTAATAGCACATGCTACCGATTTATAGCACGATCCAGTAGTTATTTTGGTACAAAACTTTAAGATTTACGGTAGTAACTGTGTTCTCTGTATGTACGGGTGAACTGATGGAACCCAGCCAAAAATGACGAAGGAAAATGATCTTTTCAACATACCATCATTTGAGTCATCCTGTGACCGCTGAGGTGATCTGTAAATGTAAACAAAAAATAAATAATAAGACTCGATCAAACCTGTGACAGAAACAGGAATGAAGAATAATGTAATTCGGTGCATTATGCGATAACATCCTTACAAACGTCCTTTAAAGTATCCATTGTTCATTTTGCATGAACTGTGAATGAATTGTGTAACAATAATGCTTAGCAAGCCGCTAAGCATTAACCAGAGTTAATGTAAAATACCAAAGCGTAGCTAATATACAGGGTTAATTAGGTTCGACGTAGGAAGTAGGTTCGACGTGTTTAGTAAGTTAATTCTGAGGACATGAAATGTTACTACAAAGAGAATTGTCAATTTCCTTTGTTAGTATCATTATGATACAAGTTCAAACATCGTGAGATGTGAAAATGGGCTCGGATAGGCGACTTCACTTGCCGAATACACAAAGACCTCACAGCCATGATTTATTGAAATTCTATGAACGAGTTTAATGAAGTCTTTAAACCTTGTATATGCTTTCTTGTACATGTCTGTTTATAATGTTGCTTAGAGTCTAAACTTAATATTTGATTACGATTACACGAAGGTGAATATTAAAGCGGCTACGAGAGAATACATATAGCTAATTATTTTCCAGCTGAGGGCTCTGGGCTAAACATTTTGCGTCCAGAGTCATACAAAGAGGAAAACAAAACAAGAAGGAGACGAAAATCTGATAGTAACAAATGGAATTCATAAGTGGCTATTATTCCTATTACGATATATATTCCAACCACCATATCCTTATTATTCTAGTAAGTAAAGCCTACAAGTCTTTAGGCGTAGATATTTGCACCAGTTCTTCATTAAACCCTCTTTCAATTGGTTTTAAACATCTTAATAAAATTACCTGGGAAGTTTTCGTTTTTTCCTTGATACCAATATCATAATAAAGAGAATCAATATAAGGAAAACTGGAATAATGATGAAACCAGAAATCATCATTTTTGTTGTTAGTGGTAATGGCTTTGCTACAATGTTACGCATTGGTAAGGTTGATATATTTTCCAGATCGGTTGATAGTGCTTGATGTGTACTTTCGGTGGTTTCGTGTGAGGACGCTGTAGGAGTGCTGGAGTATGATATCGACGAAGATACTGAGGATGTCATGGGCAAAGTTGAAGGAACTAGAAGAAAGACAAAAAAATAAGACGTGATTGGAAGGAGAGTTTCATACAGGCATGCATATAACACATGATATACATATTCCCCTTTAAAAGTGACTGACTGCATAATTAAAGGGGCATACAAATTCAAATATCATCTCAATCTTATACGTCAGAGATCTGTCCCAGCAGCTAAGAAAACTCTTACTGGAATATATTATATTATAAAGGTTGTGTCTGGAAACTGCCATTTTGTAAATGTATGATGCTATATATTGACACTAGGATCTGAAACACTTTTTACTTTTTCTTTGTTTTGGCAAAAAAAAAAAATAGAAGGCATTGAATCACGTGTAGCTCGATGATGTCTTATTTTAGACTTGATCAAGTCTTTAGCCATGCGTGTGAAAGAACATGAAATCCGTGATATCTCCCAAATGGAATGAGATATTTTTTTAGGTGCTGAGACAGTTGTCAATGACAGTAATCTCCAGTGTTGTAATCAAGACACGTTTGTCAAGTCAAGTCACAAGGCATTTCTTCTCAAATCAAGTTACTGTAAGTCAAGTCACAATTCATTTGGTCTTATCGTAAAAAGAAGTCAAGTCACACCACACGTCATTTGATCTTATTACAAGCCAATTCAACTCAAATATAGCCAGCTGATTCACAATTTCACACAGAGATTACAGTAACTACTGTAAGTCTTAAAGTTATGTACCACAGTAAATACTGGATCGTGCTGACAAATCTGAGTATCTATCTCCTTTAACTTTACATTTAACTTTTACATTTCCACATGAGAAATGGCATGCTTGCCCTCTGTTTCCTTCTCTGTGTACAAACCGTCAGTTCATATTGTACAGTATATATATAGTCAACTCTCAACAGTAATTCTACTATATGCATGTTTTCATTGTATCAGGCTCGTAGAAGCATATTGTATTTAAAAACATGGTCCCCATTAGACTTGAATTATGATAGTTAAACTTAATGGAGTAAGTTAACTCAGCAGGGAACCAGGACTGACCAAAATGACTTTATTGCAATTTCAGAAAGGGTCGTGTTTTTTCTAATTAGCAAAATGAATGACTGGGAAACAACTTGAGAAGGAAGTAAGTACAATAATAGTTGCACTTTCAATATGGGTATAGGTTACACACACTTAGACAATATAAGGTTAATATCAGCTTGTTGTAAGAGGAAAGATAGCAATGGAAAGAGAGGTTAATAATCGAATAAATGTCTGCCTACAAAAGTAATATTTTCATGTTGTGACCTTCGTTCCAAATATCCTGAAGGATATATGATGAATCGTTATATTCAATATGCATTTTTGAATACAGTACCGGTTATCATAGTATACCACTGATAACGTAATCATGAGAGTAGCTTAATCTATCGTTACCGCAATATCTCAACCATCAAGGAGAATGTTTTTCCTTCAGTTTGAGAAGAAACTTGTAAAATCATGTTTCATCAACCTAGAATATATGGTGAAACAGTTTAGGGTAGAAAATGGTGATTACATATGAACAGAAAGATTCCAAAACCTTCCAGGTTTGGGTATTTACGAGGGAGGAGCTTACCTGTCTCCCCACAACCTTAGCACTCTCCCTCTACCGTACCTAGAGTGAATTGTGCTGTATGAATATCTCTCTCTACCTCTACATCTAATATCTATCTACTAAAGGTACAGTTTCAATCTTAAAAGATGACTTTAGGCACAACATTAATTGTGGTATGTTGAAGACCGCTACAATACTTCGTTATCAGTGCAGGTTGGATGTCCATACCACTTTTATCATTTACACACAGACCATTAGGTCAGCTCCACAGAAGCAAAATAAAATCTCCGGAGGGAGGGGGTGGGGGTGGGGGACTACTTCCAAGGCCTCAAGGGCTTGTTTGCAACGCACCACAAATTTATCCAAGGCAAACGACGTTGAATGAATGTCACTCAACGGTGCCTGTTGTATAGAAAACATACTGTACATGTTCACTCGTTTCTTTTTCTTGTTCTTGTTCTATGAATTATTAGGATTATAATTCTACCTAAAGTCATAATATAACACTCGGTGTTTTAACTCTTTTCGTGTCTTTATATCTGCAATATGACACCATCAGCTCATAATTAGATATTTTGAATTTTTTGGGGGGCTGTTCCAGTAAGGGAAAACTATAGTGTCACTTTAATCAATCTTGCAAATGTTGAGGACCGCGGATTGGAAAGTCGGCTATGACTATAATGCGGATCGCATAGTCGGTCATTGTTATTAACATTAGATTCGACCAACACGGGAACATACAGAAACGCTGTACTCAAAGCCGAAGACTTCGTTGATACAAATACTTTGGTCCGATGGCTAGGCCGTCTTTTCTCAGAAAGCTTGCTATTACTAAAATCGTAGGGTCTGCATTGTTTGTCAATGTCAGAAAAAAACATTCAACAGGTAGATTATAATTATCAAAGGACTCTTAAAATTGTACTTTGTACTATCGAATGTGTAAAATGTTGTTAAGATGTCTTTAAATGTTAGAATATGTTCTTCTTGATACAGAAATTGATAATCCACTATAAAATAGTCCATGTACCTGAAGCTTTGGTTAGAACCATTATGTTGATAGATGTAACGAAAGTTGGCTTTAAATAAAAAAACAAAAGTGGAAATATATCTATAACGAAACTTACTGCCTGCACGGCAGAATATGTTTAAGAAACACATTTATTTGTTATGTATTCTGCAATAAAGTTGTCATTCGATTCCTTAAAAATGATTATTACATGCCTAAGTTACGCTTTACGAGTAGAAACCAGTAGAAACAGTGACAATTTTTAAACGGTACTGGTAGGACCCTTGTAATGTCATCTGCGAAATAATCAGGTTCACACATCCGGAGTCAGTGTATGCTAAGTTTTGCAATACCGCCCATATTTCCTTTCAGGAAACATTTCATACTGTAGTTTTTATTAAGTAACGTTTGCTCTATGTCTCACATAAATGGACACGTATGATGAAACCAGAAATCAAAAATGCATTGTGGTTTCGATGATGTTACATGAGCAGTTTTCTTCATGAATCTGACGTAATGTATAGTGAGGGTGTACACGTGTAATAAAATGAATGAAAAGGTATCAAATGACGTGAACCAAAATAAATAAATAATAATAAAAATATTAATAATCAAACCTTTCGGTTTACATCCGTCATCAATTTCAAAGAAACCTTCGCAACACACCAATATTTCGCTCGACAACATTCTGTAACTCGTTCGCGTAGTCGTACGGTAGGCAGTTCTAAACAAGATCAAACATAGGATAAATTAATGTTATTGAGTCTATACACTTACTTCGACTCCATATTCCCGTGTCAATGTAGGTCATTCGCCAATTTACAACAGTTTCATGATCACTCTTCAAGTTTCGTCCGACTTCAGTGATTTTCTGATAATTTCATTATTTTCTTATTATTTGTTTTCTTGAAAATTAAGAAGCTATTAGAAACATGATTGAAGTCAGACGAAAAAAGTAACTGCATTATATCATTGTAACATCCAGCCCCCCCCCTCCACCCCCCCCCCAAAAAAACAGGTTTGCAATTATGTAAATAGTCGCTCATGATTGGTCGAAAAAGTTACGTCATCACCGCACTTCGAGGTTGCCAAAATCCATTCGTTGCAATAAAGATATACTCGTCCTATGTGTACGGTGTTTATTCAACAGTTTCCTCTATATGTAATTTACCCCAAAGGAGATAGGCTACATATTATAATTCAACAGAAAAGTTGTGCACATTAAGACTTGATAATTCCCGTACCATTTTCCAAATTCAAATTCAAGACAGGAACATTCAGACTAACTAGATTCCTAATCTGCTCGCGCAAGTCACTCACTTAAATGTACGGATTCAAACTGTTGCTGCTGTATGTTTTGCGTATTTTCATTCAAGACTCGTGAACTCATGCGATGAGTTGATTTAAGTGTACCAATTCCACGAAACGAATTCTGATTTCAATAAAACGGCTCGCGAATCTTGGGTAACGTAACACGAACCCAATGGAATATAGCGTATATATCATAAGTAATGTGATCCAAGCATTAAACGTAAAGTTAGGGCGTTTGGAAGGAAACCCCGCAACTAGACTTTTCTAAGTGTCACAGGCCAATCAACAACACAAATTAATCTGTTCAGCTTGAGCACCATGTTTCAGTGACGTCAATAAACTCATTCATTGTTTCACATTTTAAGACCCGTGGACCTTATCATTCTTCTGATTCAGTGTATATATGTTCCAACTTCCAAGCGATGGTCGTTATTGATGCTGATGTCATGAGCAATGTCATCGGCTGAAAACTCCGTTATTGCAAACCTGTATTGTCTAACGTCAAGAGGCGAAATGGTTCCGGCTGTTAAAGCAGCATTTTGCGTTGGGTCGCTTTTTCCACCTTTTTAACGTGTGCATCGATTTTTTAGATGTATCAATCATAAAACAGCAAACTAAGATACCATCCAAGTTTCACCCTGCCAAGAGCGTTAATTAGCGAGTAATTAACGATTTATGTCGATAACGAGTAAAAGTGTCCTCGACAAAGTTTTCATATCTCCAAATCCACTAGTTTGAATTCCACCAATCAGTGAATAGTATGTTTATTCATGAGCATTTTGCGTTTGGTCGCCGTTTTCTACTTTTTTGACATGTCCATCGAGTTTTTTACATACATCAAATCACAAAACAGCAAATTAAGTTATTAGCCAAGTTTTTCCCTGCCAAAAACGTTAATTGGCGAGTATTCCACATACAAAATTAATCGCATTCAGTTCCCAAACTGGCAAACCCACTAGTTTGAATTCAACCAACCAGAGATGCAGGTTTAGTTATGAGCCGTTGCTAAAAATAGATTCAAGACTTTGCGTTGGTACAACCAGGGAGTTGTTATGCAACTCTCTGGTACAACTGCCATATAGACTGTACACAAATCAAGCGTGGTGTTATATTACGTATCTGTCAATGACGTTCGTAGTGTTTAAATATTCATATTATGGGCGAGGTTTATTGGGTTCCCAACGGAAAATATCTTGGAGAACAACAAAGTTCAAAGTTGCAATTTTTTCGACTTTTATGCCACCATTTGAAGTAAAATATAAATAGATAAGCTAGTTATGTATGTCGTTATGGCATAGTGGAGTCAGTGAGGTTGAGAAAAATCATAGAAAAGGACGCAAAATGCTGCTTTAAGAGGCTGCGAAGTTTACTTGTTAATCGTTAGTATTCTGACAACAAAATGTCTGACTCACCTGTACTTCGTGCGGCAAAATAAACCCAAAGTGCATGTCTCATATTTCATTGCGTAACTGATTCGGGTACTTATTACCTCTGAAATGGATGATCTGTAAACAAATTGAGAAATGAAGTTAAAATACCACGGAATTGTTTCGTATTATTCTATTAGGCTACTTCCGTTTCCGCATGTTTACATGTAATACCACAGTTGATGTACAAAATATTACAACACAGTAGAATTTGTCAAGCACTTCGCGCGTTCGAGAATACCCAGTTTGCTTCAAACCTTTTCTAGCAGAAAGATCTTGCGTGGACAAATGTTCTGCACTGTGTGAGAGCAGTTTAACAGTCTTTGCGGTCATGCCCTAGTTTGGTTTCGTTATTACCAGGTAATTACCAATTGGTCAGAATGATCTTTTACTCGGTTGTTGAACTCGTAAAACTGTCACACGAAAACCACCCTTTCACAAATTGCCTTTGTGAGAATTGTTCTACTTCCATAGATAGATATAGATAAATAGATAGAATCATAGAAACCATCATTAAAGTATAATGATTATAAGTGATTAGCTTTGCACCACTTCCCCACACACTTGTAGATCATATGAACACTGGTACTGAATAGGATGCATACCTAACAATTCTAACCCCGTATGACTTATGTATTCTTGAAACATTTGCACCGATTAAAAAATGAAATATAGGACACGTTTTCTTTTGTAAGATAAATCCGGATTGCTTTTAAACGTGACGCATTTGGTGTCTACCTACTGAAAGATACACTACAGTGTGTGGACACATTATTTTTTAAATATAAACACAATTATATTAATATTACCTCTAATCAGTGCCTCTCTCTCATCCCCGCCCCCTTCCTCTCCACGACAAAAAGAAATGCTAGAAGTTCAAATGGTCACTAATATTACCGTAACTAAATATTTGTTGTTGACCCATAATGCATTATCTTGACCTATTAGTGATGTCAAATTCTTGGGATTAATTTAGAGGGTGCCAACCTGCAGATAACTACTTGTGTATACCTTAAGCTATTCTAGCATGACGTCAATAGCAGAAGTTCAGTTCTAAACGTGTTTAGCAATTTTGAACGTGTTCCCACTTCGGCTGGCGTTATGTGTGTTGCATTACAGGAGAAAGTTCACTGGATGAAATACTTAATCAGCAGTTTCTGTGTTCCTAAAACAGTTAAAGCAATATTCTCCCACAGTTCTTCAATCTGGATTAATTACACTAAATACCCCACACCCACTCCCACCTACATCAACAAAGAAGCAGCAGCACACAGCAAGCAGGAGTTCATATGTTAGATCATAGATGGTCAATTTTCTCTCTACTTGACATCCTTGAGAGAAACCTGATAACTTATGAATACATTTATTTAAACAGAGAGACTTTTTATAAACTCACGTTTCAGACTTTTCGCAAACTCCGTGGTCCCCTTCTCTTAATGCATTTATACTCAGCACTGCAGTCGTCGCTGTGATGACCATCAACCGTACTAACAAATCCATATTATGTATGATGTTATAGAAGCTGAATATGCAGAGAGTTAAAATAAAATCGAGTTATACCAGTTCTTATAAGGCAGCTCGGGAAATATATACAGCAGTTAGTATGTATATATATATATATATATATATATATATATATATATATATCTATCTATCTATCTATCTATCTATCTATCTATCTATCTATCTATCTATCTATCTATCTATCTATCTATCTATCTATCTATCTATCTATCTATCTATCTATCTATATATATATCTATCTATCTATCTATCTATCTATCTATCTATCTATCTATCTATCTATCTATCTATCTATCTATCTATCTATCTATCTATCTATCTATCTATCTATCTATCTATCTATCTATCTATCTATCTATCTATCTATCTATCTATCTATCTATCTATCTATCTATCTATCTATCTATCTATCTATCTATCTATCTATCTATCTATCTATCTATCTATCTATCTATCTATCTATCTATCTATCTATCTATCTATCTATCTATCTATCTATCTATCTATCTATCTATCTATCTATCTATCTATCTATCTATCTATCTATCTATCTATCTATCTATCTATCTATCTATCTATCTATCTATCTATCTATCTATCTATCTATCTATCTATCTATCTATCTATCTATCTATCTATCTATCTATCTATCTATCTATCTATCTATCTATCTATCTATCTATCTATCTATCTATCTATCTATCTATCTATCTATCTATCTATCTATCTATCTATCTATCTATCTATCTATCTATCTATCTATCTATCTATCTATCTATCTATCTATCTATCTATCTATCTATCTATCTATCTATCTATCTATCTATCTATCTATCTATCTATCTATCTATCTATCTATCTATCTATCTATCTATCTATCTATCTATCTATCTATCTATCTATCTATCTATCTATCTATCTATCTATCTATCTATCTATCTATCTATCTATCTATCTATCTATCTATCTATCTATCTATCTATCTATCTATCTATCTATCTATCTATCTATCTATCTATCTATCTATCTATCTATCTATCTATATATATATATATATATATATATATATATATATATATATATATATATATATATATATATATATATATATATATATATATATATATATATATATGCAATCTTACACACGAACGAGTATTTGTGCATTCACCAACTGAATATCCGATTTGGTGACCTTTACCATGTCTTTCGGGTTTCGCTGGTCTAAGCACCGTGTTATGATACAACTCCCTGGTCTAAGGCAGGAAGATTGCAACACAGTAGTAGGCTGGTTTGTCCACAACCTGCAAGAGCTGTACTATATGCAGCTTAACGACAAATCATTGTCCTGTTTACTGAGGTAATCATCTCACGTTTTTCGTAGCAATTCAAATGAGTCACAGACCATTGAAAGTATTATAGTAACACACAACTTGTGTGTGGATAGAAAGTAATCTAGTTTAATATACATCACAGACATAAAAGATAATCCACCAGTTGTGAGGTACAATAGACATGATTACAAAAGACTAAGCAAAGTCTATACAAAAGAACAAAGCAACACAAGAGCTTATATTCTAGTGCTTTACAAAGGTAAAAGGCTAGACTTGAATTAAGGTAGAGCTTAATGAGTAACTTAACCAAATTGATTTGGTAGGCCTATTGTTTGACGTTTCATTAGGTTGCATGCAGTATAAAAATCACATTGACTATGTACATTGTATGTATGTGTGTATGAATGTGTTTAGGATCCTCCTGCAAGCAGGAACGTCCATGATTATGAATTGTCAATTGGCAACAACTCAGTGTTACTGGACGACAAACATTAATCTTGGAGTGACTCAAACTCGGGACCTTATGATTGATATATATATATATATATATATATATATATATATATATATATATATATATATATATATATATATATATATATATATATATATATATCAGCCTATATCAATTGTAGCTCACTTGTTAACCTCAACGATGAATACCCATTTTTGCCTCACTGAGACGTTCATTTGTCTAGTCGAGTTGTCGATGTTTGGGAATAATTCGTCGGGTCACACCCTTAATAGCTTTTTTTGAGATAGTTATTCAGGCTAACTTATCATTCCCCTACCACCCCCCCCCCCCCTCTTTGTTTTTGTTTAAACAATGAACTTACCGTTTCGGTACGATCTTGACACTATATTGCAATCCCGAGAAGCACTCGAATGTCTTTATGAAGAAATGTCAGAAAGTAAAGAAAATGAACATTGGCCCGAGGGAATAAAATGTATCAAGTAAGAGTTAGAATATATCTGGCCTATCAATGCAACTGCAGTGAGTGAATGCGACGTCTTAGTGTCCAGCTTGGCTCCAATCTGCATTGCTAATTGAGCCTTATAGACATGTCCTATCGACTTGTTGACAATAATAAGTACAGTTTTTGGAGTCTTGAAAAACCTGATTAATAACTTGTTTACAAATAGGGCCGGTGATAAGAAAGACATCACAGTAATTTAATCACAGCTATGATGCATAACAGGCAATGTGATATACACGTAGATGTGTGCGAATGCATAGTGGGCAGAATACTTGCTGGTGATGTAAGTTGAACGGAAAGGATATATGGTAATAAAGGAAACCGGCCAGAGTACAAGCAGGGGTATATAACATAACGTAAACACACACATCAGGAAACGCGTCGTGAAATATAACGGTATTGTCATAACACACACACACACACACGCACACACACACACATATATATATATATATATATATATATATATATATATATATATATATATATATATATATATATATATATATAAACATATATACTTACCCAGCTTGACTTACCCTACATGCTGTATCCTTTCGTTAACCCGAGGGGAAAATCGAGATAGCAAACGGAAAAGGAAAGTACAACAGGCTACAGTGGACATCCAGGAAGTTGTAATGGAATAACAATTCCCTAAGACCACACAAAAATCCAGCTGGTTTTCGCATGACAACATTACTGCAATACAATTTATGTCGCTCAAACCATTGTTCCATATAGACTGGATATTTCTATAACATACGTTTACAGAGTATAGGCTGACGATAACATATTGAGTCTACGTTATTAATTATATTGGTTACATAAAACAAAACACACCGACAAACTGAATTGACAGTCAGATTATTGTACACATTTCACCGTTAGAATGAATGATATGTAATGATACACACTATCGTTAAAACAATCTTACCGAATCTTTCTTCTCTAGGTAACGTTCCTGTTTCCTAGCCAATACACTTAATACATCCTTCTGCAGTCTACAAATCCGATAAGATTTTTTACTGTCCTTTCACCGTTGCTATGTCACTGATGAAAACAAGGAGTTTCATTCACGTGATGGAAAGTCGATTTTTCCCTCCCAATTTCTGACATTCCTGGCACGTCCTAGCACTGTTGTGTGTCGAAGAGTGTAACAGTACTCCGAGCAAGTCACCAGTCAGCAGGTGGTATAGTTCATCAAATCGGCCTGTTATAGGATATCGGTAGTACTTCCTACCAATTGTTTCATGATTGTAGTAGAGTGTGGATGTGGGTGGATTGTGGTATAGAGTTACACTTTCATTTCAGTGCTATACCAATTGTTTAAAGACTCTGTGCTCAGTCGTTCTGTGACGTGACTCATGACCACGGTGAAATCAGTGTTATTTCCTGTATATAGCAAGGAGCACTTTTGGCTGAAGATTCCTAGCGATTTCTAACGGTCACCAATATTACCCGCAAAATACGTCCCAAAAATATACTCGACAGTCTTGTAGTATGTTCACCGATTATACCCAATATATATTTAGAAACATGAAATTTCCCATTCATCTTGTCACTGTATTCCATTAGTGTTGTTATTGCTCAATCATCCACACTCCCTCTATTTCAGAACATAGGCCCATCAGAACATTTACATTATTTAGGTAAGCTCTTTGTGGGCCAAATTATAGCCTGCCTTGACCTTGTCTCAAGTTTCCCAGAAATAGGCTCTGTTAAAGGGTGTGAAGACTCGCGCAAAAAGAAACGTCTAATGCCGTTAATCTGACCTAGTTTCGAATGAGGTGTAACAGAAGTGTTATAGACACCACCATCGATCCCAGAAAATACACTCACAGCTTGCTAGACACTAGTGTACAGTCAGTACATACAGCTGCGGTCAATACCCACAGCACAATGTAGAAACGATACAACGATGGACATCTCAGGTCCAGCTAAAGTTAACAAGGTATCACGTTTCATTACTGTCTGCATTTTGTAGCGACACGAACAAAACGTCACTTGCAAGCAACAGAAAGTTAACTTTTTCAGATGGCCGCACGCGGTTTGGGCCGAGTCTTCGATGCCTTTAAAGTGATTACGCGCGTACCGAAGAGAGCAAAAACACACACACAAAATACAAGAGCTAGACCACGCCTAGATGTGAGTTTAGTAATGAATATGCAACACTAAGCAGGGACTGTACCACCGATGTAACACATGCATACTGCTCAAGTTTCAGTTGTAGATTCCAAGTTAGGGTTAAAATGTTGAACTGGAAGCCACCCGACGTGAATTGGTAAATATACATAAGCCCTTGCGGGCTTCTTCCAAATTCGTGTTCCCTTAGCGTCGTAAATATAACTGCCTGGTGGCATGTAGTTATTATTTACCCCTATGGTCCGTCAGTAGTATTCCGTATTGATAATGGTTATGCTTTCATAAGGTATCCATACAGGACATATACATACAACACACTAATCCTGTTAGATAATAGTAGCACTGTATACTAGTAGTGATACCGGTTGTCTTCTTCTCGACCTAATCCTTCCTCTGCATTAGGTTTTATCACAAGTCAATTAGTTTCATATTATAGGACTTTGGAAGTGATATTATATAATAGAGTAGAATAGAGTATACAATAAAGTCAGTCTTCCTATGATCAGTTTCATCGAACGTCGTTTAGAACTTGAGCTCACTGTTACTGTCAGTAGGGTCGAGGTCATAGTATAATATTAGTAGCCTAGTCTGAGACCTAGTTCTAGTAAACTTACTCTAAGAGATACATTCCGAGAGAGATTGTGAAGATTACCAAAGGTGAAAAATATCGAATATCTGTGACAACAAGTGTAGTATTATGTGTGACCATATATGCTAGGTGTTGAACACTTATTACTAGTCTGCTAGTCGCATCGACGATCAGCTGGTCTTCGAGCACGGAGAGCTTCGTTGGTACTGAATATGCATTACAGTGCGTTCTCTCATTGGCCTGTGTAAATCAAGAGGCATGGCGTAACAGAATACACGAATGAAATATATTTCATCGGATACATTTTTTTGTACTTTTAATCATTAATTTCTTAATTAATGCATTGTTAAAATTAGCTTGGTGAAACCTCATTTTCATGGTTCGTCAGATAATCAGCTTAAACGAATTAAGTTCCATTTTTGAAAATGAACAGTTTTATGTATTTCCTTTTTCGAAACGAACGAAGTCATTTAAGTTAATCCCCATGTCGGTCTGTGCGAATGTATCTATTGACCTTTTTCTTTGTTAAACATTTGTGACTCATCTCTGCCGGACTTGAAACAAGATTATCAGACTAACCACATTAAGCGTGATAGAAGTATAGTTGGCAGCCTTCCAGTACAAACGAACATAACTTTCTAAAAGTATCTTGCTTGGTATGATTTGGGCAAAACAATTATAAGAGCCTGTACCGTCTATAGGTGTGGTGTGAAAGGCTCGGTTTTAAGCCTAAACATTACCGTTCGTATAGGCCAATAAGGACCGTGACAGTATTTTCTCCGAGGAGCAAGATAATTTTTGCGACAAAATCTACACTCCCCACCACGACCACCTTCCTAGTAGGCATTATCACTCGAATGGGGGAGATGGATGCGCCTCTTCATATACGAACCAAATATGTTAAAGCGTCGATCCAGGGGTGTGTGTTATTATACCCCCTATTTGAACCCCTCACAAAATGTTAACGTAATTATTATCACTCCTTGCGTGTATATCTCTAATTATCTATAGATTTAATTTACTGTCAAAAGATGCCTCAGAATACTATATTAAAACTTTGTCTGAAATACCAGAAAGTTACAAAGAAAATGTCTCCCCCCCCCCACCTTCCGCGTTCCGGCTGCGCTCCCGTTTTACTCCTGGTTACTCCAGTTGAATTTTCCAAAAATCTTCACCATTTCCCGGGACAACGTGAATCAAGATTAAACCGCGGATCATGATGGTAAGAATATGGTATATGCTTAGCAAACAACTAAATACAATTATCTACCGCACAGTACTTATCAGATATTGCAAGAGCCCAACACCCCTATCCCCATTCCACCTCGTTTCTCCTGACCCCCCCCCCCCCCCATATGAGCTGGACAAAAACGTAAAAGATGTTGCAGAGAAATTGTATCATTGAATAACATTACTGTATAATTTGGTGCTGTAATACACCCGATGTAACATCATTACAAACTGGCCATTAATTATGATTATTTACATTATACTGTTTAAAAATTAAGAGCCAAGAATACAACGTGAATCTCAAACCGTTCACAGGTAAGTGTGTGACGTGATTACGGTCTGAGCATTATTTATGTCTATACAGATAAAGCATGTCTCAGATTTAAGATCGATATAAATAGATAAGCGAAGGTACTACGTTGTAGCATTTTAGGTGGAGCATTTGGAAAGATCATGAATAATTGAGATCATAAAAGCATTACTCAGCCCATAGTCACATTTCCGATACGTAATTTCCGCAAAATTCGGTGATGACCACATGAAGCTGCCATCACGGCATATAGCGCATCGAAGCCGATAAAAGTTATATTTATGAATGAAGAAAATGTGCAGTTCTGTTCAATTCGTACATGTTAAACGACATACCCCTATACCGTGTCGATCGACGTAATGGCAATTAATGCTTAGTCTTTAAATTTATTTTTTTATTTAAAGAGGCTAGGAAACATTTAGGGTTTCTAGGAACTATTTAAACCTGACTTTTATCCAAGAAAAAAAAAACTTTTTGTTCAACATTGATAAATTTACCAGAAATTATATTGCTTTTAATGACGTTTGCACTCGGGTATAAAAATATGGTATATATAAGGGAAAAATCTACGCTATGACTGTCATTGTCTTTAAACCTTCAAAATGTGAGTTTAAAAGGAAAATGCATGGTAATCATACTGCAGATACATAAATTTGAGACAAAAATAGTACAATGAGAAAATTATTCTTTGTTTGTACCAACTTATGTATTTCATGTTATATTTTATCTACATGACCATAAACTGAAATTTAGTAGGTTAATTTCTTACATGAATTAAAAGGAAGAAAAATACCTCGTCCCTGTACAAAAGTGAATCAGTGAAACAAATACACCCCACAACTGCAAGGGAGTGTCATTTAGCACCAAGGAGAAACACCATTAATGGCTTACAATACAGTTCTGAGGGGCGTACCAATACGCCCCGCTACTGGTTGGAGTGTCATTTAGCACCAAGAAGTAACAACATTTAGTGGCTTGCAATACAGTTCTGAGGGGCGTACCAATACACCCCACTACTGGTTGGAGTGTCATTTAGCAACAAGAAGTTACAAAATTTAGTGGCTTGCAAAACAGTTCTAAGGGGCGTACCAATACGCCCCGCTACTGGTTGGAGTGTCATTTAGCACCAAGAAGTAACACCATTAAGGGGCGTACCAATACGCCCCGCTACTGGTTGGAGTGTCATTTAGCACCAAGAAGTAACAAAATTTAGTGGCTTGCAATACAGTTCTAAGGGGCGTACCAATACGCCCCGCTAATGGTTGGAGTGTCATTTAGCCCCAAGAAGTACCAACATTTAGTGGCTTACAATACAGTTCTAAGGGGCGTACCAATACGCCCTGCTACTGGTTGGAGTGTCATTTAGCACCAAGAAGTAACAACATTTAGTGGCTTACAATACAGTTCTGAGGGGCGTATCAATACGCCCCACTATTGGTTGGAATGTCATTTAGCACCAAGAAGTTACAAAATTTAGTGGCTTGCAATACAGTTGTGAGGGGCGTACCAATACGCCCCGCTACTGGTTGGAGTGTCATTTAGCACCAAGAAGTGACACCATTTAGGGGCTTGCAATACAGTTCTAAGGGGCGTACCAATATGCCCCGCTACTGGTTGGAGTGTCATTTAGCACCAAGAAGTAACAAAATTTAGTGGCTTGCAAAACAGTTCTGAGAGGTGTACCAAAACGCCCCGCTAATGGTTGGAGTGTCATTTAGCACCAAGAAGTTACACCATTAGTTCTGAAATAACATAATAACACCATTAGGTGGCTAAGAATGCAGTTCTGAAGTCCGTACCAATACACCCCCTACTGCTCGGAGTGTCATTTAGCAATAAGAAATTACATCATTAATAACAACAATAAGTGGCTTACAATGCAGTTCTGAAGGATGTACTATTCAGACCCTCAGATTGCTCTAATGGGCATACTGATACCCCTACTAATAATTTTTCACCAAAAAAATACAATAATAAGATAAGTCACTGTAACCTTACCCCCCCCTCCCCCCCCCCCCTTTTTATTTCACACACACTTAAAACAAGCATTTTAGGATTTGCAGAGTAGAAGACCATGTGGCTGTTTCAGTGTTGCCACTTTCTGAACATGAACACATATACCCTACAAGACAATTAACCTCCCTGTTGTCCCCAAATGACCTTTGACCTTCACCAAAATCAATACGCTTCTTTTAATCAGTGCTACACACATTTTTTTCATCCTCTGTGATCTAGGATCATCCCTAGCAACAATAGGCACATTAAGTTCTGTGCCATCATCCCATCAAAGTTTCCTTGCAATGGTTTTCCTCTTGAACGCAATGGCCAGACCAAACAGACTCAGTGTGAGCATTTCTGTGTCATCTTCAGAAAAAAAGAGAGAAATAAAACTTTATTCTACACTGACAGTCTAACCATTTTATTTATTTTTTATCTGTTGCATTGATAGTAAAAAAACAAATGAACAAAGACTGCAAATGTTTTTTGATATGATAAGTTAGCAGGACTATACTGTCATATGATTGCAGTGCTATCACTCTGCTGTCCTCTACAATCTGAGTAATACTATGACAGAGGTCACATTTCTGCCTGTATTAGTAGCCTACATGTTGTTCCCATTATACAAGTGAAGATTCCATTTGAATGTAATGTGTCCCCTTGGAGCAATATTGAATTAAAACATTGAATTTAATTTGATGTGACATTTGACCTATGTTTCTGGGGGGTCTGCTAGACATAGACTTTAACCCTAAAACACCTTCATACCAAGTTTTAAGAAAATCAACCCAGCCATTTAAGAGGACTGTTTGACATAAAATTGGACACCCCACACAGACAACTTTTACCCCTCCCTCAGTCAAACACTTCCGGTGACCATGCAATACCCCACAATGAATGACCCCTATTGGGAAAACTAACCACTACCATGGCAACTGTTGCATAATACTGTTAATGGTCCAACTGGCAAAGGAACTGCAATATTGTACCTAATCCTCCCTATGAGAGTGATTAGATAACAATTATTTGAAAATTCACATACTGTAAGAGAGCGATTCTGTGTGCACAACACAAAGTTATGTGTTATGTGTAGACAAGGACTTTCCATACACACTTTCAATGTCTTAATGCATAGGTCATTGCAACCTGAATATACAATATGGAGGAATGAGATGAATAACTGCTCGGCAGAAATTCTTCTATAAAAACAACATTCATAGTAGTCACCTTTACCTCAATGCTCATCTGATGCCTGGTTTCCCCTATTTTGATGTGCTTGTTTGCTAACCAAAGTTTTGTATCTTTACATTCTTGTCTGGATTTCTCTCCCTCAGCTCCTTACAGGCTGTCAGATTGTGGATGCCACCAATAACTTCATAATGGTATCCATTTGCCTGAAAGAAAAATTTGTTACAAAATGTGAAAATGAATATATCAGTAACTTAAGTCAAAGTAGCGTAATGTCAGACTTTTGTCCTCAAAGATCAGGTGTAATTGACATGCAAACAGAAAGCCACAGGGCTTAGTGATTCCTTTGCCTATTGTTATTGTAGGGCATTGGAGGGGAGAGTTCTACTGAGTACATGGGATCCACAGTGAAATGGAAAAAAAATCTCTTGCAACTATTAGCAAAGGAGAACTAAATGTGTACTCAAAGATATGGTGTGGACAACCCTGAGTTATCATGTTTTCAAAGGTTTTTAATATTATGATGTATGTAGGAATCCACATGTCAAGTAAAAGATCTGTTCATGTTGTTCTTCTTGTCTAGGGCTAATATTGCCATGTGCATGGTGAGGTACCATGTTTAAGAAGTTTTTCAGACTGAAAGTAACTGACCTCGAGTGACCTTGACCGAAACAGCCAAAAAAATAGAAGACAAATGCTTAATTCCTATCAAATTTGAAATTTACCAAAACTTCACTTCTTCAGCTAGAAAAGTTGTCAGTTGTTGACCACTAGTGACCTCAAATGACCTTGACTTCTCCCAACACACTATCAGCTGAGTATTTACTAAGATTGTCTTCATACTGAGCATTAACTTCATGCAAGCTGTACTTAGTGAGATATGTTTTCAGAATTTAACTAAAATTGACCTCAAATGACATTTGACCTCAAAAAAAGTTAACATTGTAGATGGCAAGTATTCAATCAGAGGAACAAATTTGACATTCTATGTAGCTTTATTCTTTGAGTTAGCTCATTCACAAAGTTTTCAGGTTTAGACCATTGGTTATCTCATATGACCTTTGGCCCCTCCCAAAGCAATAACAGTGAAGAATTTACTAAGGTGGTAGATACCGAATACATTCTTCTAATTGTTCAAAGTGTGAACTATATGTAAGCTGTACATGGTGAGATAACCTGTTAACAAAGTTTCAGATTTTTAGGTGGTGTGGACCTCAAACAATTTTTGACGTACTAAGTAACAGCAAGTGGTTAGCACTCGATTGAGGGATAAGCATACTAATTTCACTTAACCTTTACTTCAGTAAGGTCATTTATAGGGTTTTTAACGGTTGACCACTGGCAATTAAATAACAATTGCAGCTGAGAATTTGCTAAGGGGTAGCTTTCTACCAAGTATGAACTTCATGCATATTGCACTTGTTGAATTATCAAAGTTTCCAAAATTTGAGCTAAGGCATCTCTCTCTCACATATGCACACACAAGCAGTCACTGCTGCATGGTTTTTGATAAACAATTATGAAGCACTCCATTATAAAAATCACTTTATAATCAAGTGCTGATTACTCACCGTGGGTTCTGAAAAATTCTCCAAGTTTTCCAAAGTTGTTGCTATAACAGTCAGTGGTTGATATTGTGGTTGTTAAAATCTAACATAGCCTCTTTTAGTTTGGTGAGAAATTACACATTCACTTCTCTCAACTTCCGACCAACTTCTAGATTTTCTATGTCAATATTTGCAACACCTGTGGAGAAGTAAAAACGATGGTAAGTAAATTTCTGCAAAGCTAACATCAACTGACAGGGAAATGCCGTACTGTAGGTATGCAAAAGGTTTTCCGTAAACTTTGTAAAGCTAAAAATACTATTCAAACCAAATGTACACAGTGACTATAATGATTGTTAAAGTATGTTGAAAAGCAATGTTCAATTATTGAACACATTATTAATGGGGTTCTGACCCCTCCCCGATAACACTCAAATAAAAACTGATACTTCTATTGATGTTGTAAATTTCTGGTGAAAAGTCAACAGTTGAGGCAGTTCTTAATGGGCATGCAGTAGGAGGCATACAGATGGCTCAGTATGAAGGACACTGCACAGAAACTGATGTAAAATGAATTTAACAGCTGCCTACTGTCCTTTTAGTTGTGGGTTGCTGAATATTACTCATACAGTATGCGGGCCCACCATGGTAGCCACAGGAGGAAATTTTGACTAACAAAAGGCCAAAAATAGATTGCTGAAAATGGAAGATGATTGTTTTAGCATCTAGGACAAACTTTTATCAATGTTTTTTCGTGTTGAAAATTAACGCTTATTGAAATTCTCTTCAATTTTTTTTTTGTCCAGTAAATTGGTGAACCAAAAAGTTTGAGTTTTTTTTTCCCTTTGTTTTTTGGTGGGCCAGATTAGATTGTCTGGCATGCTCAATCTGGCTAGTAGGGGCCCCCTGTTCTAAAACCACAACAGTTCCAATTCCTGAGGCAGTATATTGTACTGCTACCGTACCTGACAGCTTCTAAGGGTTCTCACCTAAGAATGCTGCATTGACTTCCTTCTTGATGAATTCTAAAGGGCTGACAACTGGCTGATCCTTATTACTCTTCCTCTTTTTGTGAAGCACAGGTAACTTGTGCTGAGCCTTTCTTTTCTCTTTACTTCCTGATGTTGAAGGTCTGTTTAAAGTGGAAAAGAGCAGTTAGTAAACCTGAATATGATAATATGCTAGTGTCCTTTGACTCCTTGGACTCCAATATCTCAACCCCAATCTTGGCCCAATGTCTGACCCAGAGGGGAGAAGGGGTACACATGAGGCTTTCACCCCCATGAAATTGAAGACTGTAAGCATTTTACTGCACTGGTGCATGTCAGTCTCTGAAGCAATAATATTCCTTGTTACTATATTATATTGATTCAAAACTAATTATATAGTTGCAATAAAATTTTAGGATTTTGGAGTAGCCGACAACAGGAACGAAATTAGGATTTAGGAGCACTTCACGTTTTAACAATTTTGATATGTTAACACTATCCTGGCTTCACTGATTAAATAGGCTTAGGGCCTAGCTCTTGCTAAGTTGGAGTTGGATGTGACAATGTTATTTTCTACGAAATTTTAACAGATTTGTAGGTGCAAACAACAAAGACACACGTTTTTTTTTTTAAATGAAAGCTGAAGGTTAAGGAACGTGAAGCATCAATCGAATTAATCAAATAGCTGCACGAAATTAGGACTCACCTTTGATGTTGTGACCTAGCCTACACAGACTTCAGTCTAGAAATAGTGTGCACGCTACCTAGGGCCTAAGAGTCCGTAGAGGCCCCTTTTCTTCTAAGTTCTATTTGAGGCGTATTACAACGAACCGAACTTGTCAAAAAATTGGCAAAATCGCTTGGTCAATAACTTCCTGGGCTCCTGCCTTCAATTGTACCGTAAATTGTCGAGAGGAATAATAAATTTAAAATGCCGGTATATCCTAGTCATTGAATCAACTTGAAGTAGGCCTAACGTTTAATACTAACTCACATCATGTAGTGTACTTCACTTTTTCACCTTTGACCCTCAAGTTTTATGTCAAATTCACGTACGTACATAATATAAGCTTAAGGAGGTAGCACTTGTATGTTACTACGCGACTGTGGTCGCCGTTTTCTTGTTCGTCGGAAAATACCACAGAAACAGATTGTAGTAGTAGAAACCGTCAGGAGTGTCACTCGTTGACTTGTTAAATGGCTGTCAGCTTTGCTTGCAGGGTTGGCATTTTCCCGGAAAAAACCTGTTTTTCCCACTAAGCGGTAAAAACCAGGTAAAAACCGGGAAAAACTGGTAAATACCGGTAAAAACCGCCTCTGTCTCGAAAACTAGTATTAATTGTCCGTAAAATGCAGGGTCATCAGTAGGCACGATATTGTTTCATGACAGGCATATTTTATTGAATATGGGAGTTTCTTAGCTTCATTTTGAGCTATTTTATCACATTCTTATTCTACTTTTTGTGGAAAAAAGAGTATTTTTCGTATTGCACATGTATAGTTATTTTGTCACGATCTCTTTAGCAGTATGCATTGCCTATTGCCCAAACCATTATAGGTCTACACTGGGACATTCACCCCTCCTAAATTCTTCAGGCCTATTATGTGGCATGAACAGCGGAGGATAGAACGAAGTGGCGAACCATGGCATCCAAAGCCTCAAAGGGACAAGGAACCATATAATAATATAATATTATGTGCTCAGACAGCTCATTCCATTCCATTAATACAGTAGGCAACAGTCTATTGAGGTGAACTTCAATCCAGGGGGCTCAATAGAAACTGCTTTGAAACTTTGTAAGGCACATGGGCCCAATTAAAGTATTAAATGCACAATGGCCCTATGGAGCCATTCACACAACCAAACTGTTTACCTTGATGCAAACATGGTCCAATTATTATACAACTTCATGCATGAGTGATTAAACACTTTGAGGTGGACAGGTGGGGTGATACTGGGCACTTCCTGTGTATAGGCTAACTGAAGAGGTAGGAGTATCAACAACACAGGTTACTGTTCCAATTGTTACTTATTCTCAAATTAGTTGATGTCACAACAGTCACTTAGTACAGTGCCTATAAGCAATAGAAGCATAGTACAGTGCCTAGTGCGAAGTGTGAACAGAGTACAATTTATCGCAGACATGAAGTGATCGTTCTTGGATGTGAATCATCATTTGGATCTGAGCGGACTAATGTGGCATGTATAATATGACGAACCATAGCCCTAGGAGGCACCAACAGTTTAATACGAGTCCATTCTCTACATAATGGAATTATGCATCTCGATAGGAAAATAAAGTTGGTTGATTTGATCATCCAATATATTATTTATTTGAATTATTTATAATAGTCTAATTGGTAAACTCACAAGTTATAGATCATAGCTGTTCTTTGGATGTAACCCAACCCCCTACCATAAGATGCCATTTTCTTGTAGATTCTATGCTCCTCCACAAGTTCCACATGAGTTTTTAGGAATTCTATATAATTTGAGGTTTTTCCCGGTTTTTCCCAGTTTTTCCCACTTATAGGTGGGAAAAACCTCCCGGTAAAAACCGGTAAAAAACTTGTTTTTACCGGGGCGGTAAAAACCGCCCGGTAAAAACCGGCCAACCCTGTTTGCTTGTTATTGCACTTGCTTCAAGTAGCATTTTTTCACTCACAATCACGTCAGAATTGATTGAAATATCTTTTCTAATCAGTTTGGGTTGTAGACAAGCCACACTACATGACACCGACGGTTTTTTCGTCAAAGTCAGTCTAGAGCAATGTATAGGGTGTCCATTATGTGTTTGCATGAACAACTTAAAAATAGTAATACACAAAATATGACGACAGACAGGGACGTAGCCAGGGGGGAGCAGGGGGAGCAACCGCTCCCCCCCCCCTTTCAGTGTCGATTTTTTTTTTTAAACTGTCGTTTTTTAGCATGGTATTTTGTCAGTGCTCTTTTGATCTTGCATACTCGTCAGCTCCGTTAAATCGATTGTAATCGTAGTAACATTCACGCCTACTGATTCAACTACTTACTTAGTTTGGCAGATGCAATTAGCTAAATTTAGCTTATAGCCAATTACAAGCCTACAGTTGGCCACTGTGTAATAAAATACATATTGCCTACCTGACCGCACTCTATATGGAATGTCACGAACTGTATGCACAACAACGTCGACAACGTTCGTTCTATGAGTCGTCCTAAGGTGTTGCACGAACAGCATGTTATGAAGCTAAGCTAGCAATCGTACGTGATACGCACTTCCTGTAATAATAATTACACTGCTAATACACTGCGATAACAATATTTGTTTTTAGGCCACTGCATATCTGGCAATATTACAAAATATGAAAGTTTATATTGTCCATCAGTTAAGTTCGTCAAATGTATTAAAGTCCAGACATTGGACAATAAACAGGAATCATCCTACTGGAAAAATTGTAAAAGAGCACTATGTTTGTCTTTCTGATATATTATGTAAAAGAACATGTAAAAGAATTCAAACAGGAAACAAAATCTGCTGATTATGATATCATATGATCAGGGGCGTAGCCAGTATGTAGCACTGTAGGCCCGGGCCTACATTTTTCTTGGCCAAGTTATCTTTTTTTTTAAAAACACCCATAATTAAAATCGATAAGCTTGCTGGACGAGTTTAAGAGTCTATAGACAAGAAAAACTATTGAAATGAACGTAGCAAGAATATGGCTAAATTAGGTGACCTATTCTTCTGTCATCTAGGCTGTCATTTCTATCGCGTGCCGTTTCATTCAGCACTCTACCCGCCGAAAAAGACTAGGATCCGATCTTGTCAGTTTTTTAACATGTAGTTAAGAACCCGTTTACGCTGATAATATTTCAGTTAAGAAAACAGTTGAGAAATTTGCATCAGATTGCAATCGTCGGATACCTCTCGCCTTCTCTTATTAGGCTAACTTAAACATTTAATAGCTACAGTTATATCAAAGACAATTACTGGCTATAGTTATATCAAAGACATTTCAGGCCTATCTTTGTATCTAGAAGTATCAGAAGTTGAAACGTAAGACTACTCTGTACGTGTACCTTGCTAATTTTAAATACATTATGTAGTATTGAATCAGACATTTAATAGCTACAGTTGTATCAAAGACAATTACTGGCTATAGTTGTATCAAAGACATTTCAGGCCTATCTTTGTATCTATAAGTATCAGAAGTTGAAACGTAAGACTACTCTGTACATGTACCTTGCTAATTTTAAATACATTATGTAGTATTGAATTACGTACTATTTTAACTCATTTGTTTTTTGGGGTTTAAAAGTGATATTGAATGAGCTGTCTCAAGTTAGCAAGAGGCCAGGGAACCAGAATGAACACTCGGGAAGGGCCGTTTCCGGCCATCTGGGGGGTTTGTAAAACCAAAATTTTCTTGTACGCTCCGCGCCAACTGATGGTGGCGCTCCGCTCAGATAGTCGTGCCTACAACTTTGAAAATCCATATCAATCGCAAAAAGTGCTCCCCCCCCCCTTCAAATTCCTCGCTACGTCGCTGACGACAGATCATGAAGAAGTTCGAATTCAAGGTATAACGTTAAATGCTTGTCTACACTGCGGTTGGACACCTGCAATCACAAATAAGTTACGCTTGGCAGTTACATTAGCACAACGCGGTTCAAGCGTCCTTTGACTCGAGTCAGAGAACAATAGTATTCACTGTTGATGTCAGTTCTGTATGAAGATAAAAAACACTGATAATGTGCATTCTGACAGTTAACCCACCACAATGGAGGTTATAGGTCGGTTAATTACGTGCTTGATTCGGGTTTTCAAGAATGGTATGGTTTAGGCATTTTATCCTTCACTGACCTTTTCAGGTTTGCCAAGCAGAATTACCAGAGATCAATGTCTTAAACTCCAGAAGTTATAAGTACCATATATTTGTCAAAACTCCTTTTTATTCTCAGAGGGTTATGGAATAATTTGTCTGAGAAAGTTGTACTTGCAAGTAGTGTACGAACATGGGAAGTATCACTTCCTTGGTAAGAATGGCTTTGGGTGTTCATTTAGAATATTTGAGAACAAATGGAGAGTGAATGCTTCCAGGAAAGTACTTTTTGAAAACGCCTAGCAATTTTAGCGTGCTATGATTTGGGGCGATTGGCTATGCACTTTCAATTTATTTTAAAAGCATATACCCATATACATGCAAGAACCAAAAACTCCACTTGGTTATTCTTAACACAAATATATTTCATTATACGGAAATAAGTCCAAAAATTTTCCTCACCTTAATGCTGTTTGGGATCGGCGGTATATTTCGAATCTTCATGTAATTGGTGACAAGGGCTCTTTGGTTCCAAAAGTAGAGTCCGGACAAGTCCGAAAAAAGAAAAATTTGAGTCTTCCTCTGCCACACACCAATTTCTTGGTCTCGTCATTTTATAAAATTATTATTTAGGCGTTTCGAACTTTTTCGCAACTTCGGCTCTACGATTTTGCGTTTGGTGCCTCCGTGCATGAGCAGTCTAACCTTGTCAGGGTATAAATACGTTGGTGGTCTGAACAACTCCCTGGTCTAACAAACGTATACGTATGTGTATGCAACTACGACAGTGAAAATTTACGATATCAAATAATAGTGCGGATGTTTGTGGTAGAAAAAAGACAACAAAGTCTGGTTGAACATCTCCACGTTTGCGGTCAACATCGGGAGGGCCGAAGAAAGATGATATTACGTAATCATTCCTATCACGTTGCGTTCTCTCACACAGGAAATGAAGGTTAACGTTTTTTTTAAGTTGACGACATGCCATGGCCTTAGCCTTTAATTAGAACTATAGTTGTAAATAATGAAAACAGTGTGTTTGGCGAATAGGATCATTTATATACCTACCAGTATGTGTATGCATGGAGGTCAAAAACAGGTAAAAAAACCAGGTAAAATGCAGGTAAAAACAGTTTAACCTCCATGGAGGTAAAAACAGTTTTCCCTCCATGGTGTATGCATGTGTGCATGCGTGAGTGTATGTATGCAATGCATGTACGTGTATAGGTATGGATGGATGGGAATAACAAAGAAGCTGCGTTAAACAAATATATGATGCATTTCATTGAAAATAAGGCTGCAGATATATATGTATATATATATATATATATATATATATATATATATATACATAAATATATATTTATACATACATATATATATATATATATATATATATATATATATATATATATATATACTTATTATTATTATTATTATTATTATTATTATTATAGAAAGCCAGAGAAATAAGATATGACTCATAATTGACAAATAAGGAGTAAAGTTTTAGAAAATATATTAGAATTTCGGTCCCCTTGGGGCCTTCGTTAGCAATACTTGGCAGTCGAATGAAAAGTACAAAATATACTAACACCATGAAAGTTTGACGCTAGATAAGTGTAAGTTGCATTGATGGAATTAAAACCAAATAAGCCATGACTATACAGGAAGCGGATGAATGAGCAAAGAACGGATAACATGTTTGTAGAACTGATAGTTGTTAAGGCACTTAAGGGGTCCCAAGTCTTTGTCGAGGACGGTGACTTAATACGAAAGATCCAATCGATTTCTTTACGTTTACGTTCAGTAGCGAATTTGAAGTTCGAGGCAATTAAAATACATTTTTAGTTTTTGAGAGAATGTCTATGAAGATTGAAATGTTCGGAAACGGGGAATCTGATCAAATTATCACGAAATATACTATTTGTGATTACTAAAACGTAAGCGGAACCGGGAGCCTGTTCACCTACATAATTGCCCTCTTTGCAAAGTACACAATAGAAAATGTAAATAACATACCACAAAAGAGGGAATGGGGATAGTTGACTATAGTCTTAGACCCGTTACCATTAAATATCATTGAATTTCTGTTATTGTGTGATTCCTGAAGAACAGATAAATGAAACGTTAACCTATGTGTACAACAAATTTTACATCATTACTCACTATCACACATTCCCACTAGGATGTTTTTAGTATTCAACAGGGTTGTATAGCGGTATTTAGGTTGTCCCTTGCAATTTTAAAGTGAGTGTACGCAGGGACGTAGCTAAGGCCTGAAGTTGGGGGGGGGGGGGAATGCAGTGGCTGAAATTCCAACTGGATGGGTTTTGGAGCCAGAAAATTCCGACTGCTGCCTTGTACCCCCCCCCCCACCCCGCACTACTCGTGAACGATGCGGTCAGTGTTAGTCAGACATCCCATCTTTCGCGACTGCAATTTTGTTCCGAATTTTTTGCGGTACATTTGTAGCACTGGCCCTCACTTCACAAACGTATTAATCACTCTGGTTAAGCGGGTAAGCAACTGAGTTGAGTTATCTGCTTGATAGGCTACATAGACTACTAACTACAAAAGCTATGTTAATGTAACAAAGGGGAAAACCTTTTTTTCAACAAATTATAGTCGACGACATAGTGAATTACCCCAAAATACAGTGCTTTTTCCTAGCGCGCTTAATATTATTTTCTTGGGGGGGGGGGGCTATTTATCACTTGCATGAAAACAATTTCAATTGTTCACATCATTCCAACTGAGCATTTGGAATGAAATGAACACTTAAACATTTTGCAGAAAAATGTTGAGTTGACGACTGATACGATAAGTTATCAATTAAACATTTTGCAGAAATTTTTCAATTGCTCCATTGGAATGAAGTGAACAATTGACATTTTGCCAAAAAAAGTCCAATTGACGAGATAAGATATGTTGTCAATTAAACATTTTGCAGAAAATTTTTCAATTGCTCAGATGAAATGAAGTGAACAACTGAACATTTTGCAGCAAAATGTCCAATTCACGAGATATGATAAGTTGTCAATTAAACATTTTGTAGAAAATTGTTCAATTGCTCAGTTAAAGCAACTAAGCAATCCAACATTTTTTTTTATAAGATTTTTCTTGTTATCTAAACAATTTACTGAAAAATTTCACCCTATGGGGCAAAGTTTTTCTCATCTTGATGGCATTTTAAAGCTTCCGTAGATAAGCATTGAACGTTTTTATCGTATACGTTGTACAGTAGTTTTATTAGGCATTTTTTTTACAGTATTCAAAATCACAGGAAGTTTTGTATGGTGGAGTATAAAGATCGCAAGATACAATTTCTAAATGTGACAAGGAAAACGTGGTAAATATGACTGATTAAAGGTCAATTTGACCGAAAATTGTAGGTCACTCACAAATTACAAGAATATATGAAATTAGAGTGCGACAGTCGGAAAAATTAGAGTGAGACAGTCGGAAATTCGAACTGTCGCACTCAAATTTTCCAACTATCATCAGTTTTACAAAGATTGGGGGTGGGATGTGAGACACCCCCACCCCTCTAGCGACGTCCCTGAGTGTACGTATACACACGGCACGTCGAATAATACACGGGCGAAACTCGCAGTGTCCTGCATTACCATTGAACTTCTGAGTTCGTATATTTTTCAAGAAACCGACACGGATACACTGTACGACAACGTATACCAATATGTAAATGTCTCTCAAGATCGGTATGTCATAGGCATCTAGATGACTGAATTTCCCAGTGAGGTAAAATTCCTCCTAGATGGTGATCAAACGGTTTAAGAATTTTACCCAAAGGTGACCATATTTTAATATGTGGCATATATGGGGCCAACTTACATCATAACTTTAAGCCTTCGAAATAACCTATTGTAGTTGCATATAACAAGGTTTGAACCTAACTGGAGACCAAAACTTCCCCGTATGCAACACCTTTGAAAAATAAAGAGGCGCGGGGGGGGGGGGGGGTCGGAAAGAGGATTCAAGAAAGTTTGTAATATATAGGCTTCTAAAATAGTGCAGTTCCTAAAGGGTCTACTCGTTTGTATTGGGTTTTAATGCCTTCTAAATCGCTTAATTTTCAAACAGTTTCTGTGAAGACTACTATATTTCAGTCATACTTTCTCAGTCAAGCGTGGGCACAATGCCTAAGCGTGGGCACAATAAAGTTACTGTCACACATGCATGTTAACCGATATGTATATGTGTAGTGTACGCGGCTGCGTGCAGTACATATGTTGTCTATGTATATATGTTAATCGTAATGTCTTTTTCCCGTGTTGATAGATGGGCTATAGTATGGGGTGCCTCCTATGATAGTAAGAAACCCGTTACCATTAAGTACCATTGACGTTCCCATCAGTGGCGTCGCCAAAGGGGGGGGGGGCTGGGGCCTGAAAAAAATCGTGCCCCCAGGTGCCCTTCCCCTTCAGATGCGGTGGTAGTGTTAAAAAAAATACTCAGACAAAAAACTTTATTTGCCTAAATTAAAAACATCAATATTGGACAGATGCAAGCCCGAAAATTACTTCAAGTTGCTAAATATAGCACCAGATTGCATCTGAGGACCCTTAAAATTGATCCAAACTTCACAAAGTGGAAGGGAGAACTCTCCCCTATCACCCCTCCCCCAGGACGGCATTTAACAATACACATTGTGCCTCCATAAGTAAGTGATGTGCCCCCCCCCCACCTGTACTCCATGAAAGAGGACAGTAATGATGGATGAAGAACCCGAAGTACATCTGTTTTTCCGTATCACATATTATTCACACAAAATTACAAAATTTAAACCCCAATGACGTGCGGGCATAATCTATACGAATGCAATACATCACTAACTATAGGTGGTGGCGAGATCCTCAACCCTAAATGTGATAGATTTTGTGTGTAACTTCTGCATATCAGTTTCCAATCTTATTTCCGAAAATATTAATCAATAAGAAGTGCTGAATGTGAACAAATCCTAAATGAGAGTATATGCCTAGAGTCGGCGAATAAAAAATTTTGGTTGTAAAATGTATACATGATATTTTTCTCAAATTGATACATATGACCTTGAATTTTACCCATCTTTTTAATTGTGTTAATGACAATGACATATGTAAAGGAGGATTTTGTAACACCTTTAGATCCACAGATATGTGTGTTTTCCACGTCGCAAAAAAGTACGCCCTCTATTCCATTTTGTTGCTAAAATGTGTTTTTTCCCTCTTTTGTTGGAGACTAGGTATTTTCCTTTATATAGTAACATGATTCAGCTAGGAGTTGATCACAATGCACAGAGTAAATTGGTAAATTTGTATAATAATATTCCAAACAAAATTAAAATAACCCTATCAATTAGACACAAGCATTTTACTGTTTTCCAAAATTATCATGGAAGTTTGATGTATTTTGCCACATTAGGAGGCTTTAAATGTATTGTCAATGTTAGTGCGATTAATTAAGTGAAAATAGCTATGGCTGTAGAAAATCGGAGGGTTGAGCGCCGTAGGCTAGGACTATATTGTAATGGACTTGTCGCAACAGAAATGTGTATGTGTTTGTGTATGGGTGAGGCGGGGGGGGGGTGGGGATATAATGATATTCTTTATAGCAAGTGATTTTAATGTTATGATCACAAGCTGGCTGAAAAAATATACCATAATTTATCTTACAAGCATGCAGCTATTTTTTTTGGGTGGGGAGGGGGGGGGGGTGGTCAGGTCGACCGTTGTTTATATAGGATCAGCAAAGTCGTTGGGAGCTGGGGTTAGCATCGATGTGGGAAAATCTCTATGCCCCCATATCCCACCGTGCTACTGTTTACAAACAAGTGAAAGCGACATTTTCCAAATGTATCCATGTAAACCACAAATGAATACTTCTACAGAAAGGCTAACCTAACACAAATAAGACTATAGGCATGCATGTGTGTTTGACAAGTAATACTGATGAGAACTACGCATAGTGCATATTTTTACACAGTACAACTAAACAAGTCTACTACAGTACTCTTATAAAGGTTACCAGCGTTAGCCTTTTCACACGATAGATCTAGCGTATTTTTTCACCTTTCTAGGATTCCAGCATACGTTTTATAAAAAATCGCACCAAATCGGTAATTCACAAAATAATTACTTTGTTTTCTGAAACTCTGAGACCAAATTACCACTTGGCAACCCAATAAAATATATTTATAGGCTTCCGTGGCTTTTACACTATAATACCGCGTGAACTGTTTTAATATTAATGGCTTTTTCATACTTGGGTTTTTCATTAGGACTGAATCAGTATTTTTGTAAAATCCACAGTTAATTTTCTTGTATTATTTCCTGATTGTTATTAACCGTTTTAACTTGTTAAAATAATCACTAGACTGCCTATGATATGAATCAGTGCAACGAACAGTCAACGAATTATTGAAAACAACACATAACAAGTGAGTGAAACTGATTATCTAGCGTTTTCTGGGGTTTTATTTTGGCAAATCTAACGTTTTTTTGTTACTTGTCGCTGGTAACCCTGATTATTATTATGCTAACCGTAAATGACCTTTGGCCACACCGTACTAGTTTTAAGTGATTGGCAGATCAGCTGTGCCGCAACCCATTACAACTCCCTGGTAGTACAGTAGATACTGTAAGTGTAATCGCACAAAAACATCGTGTGTTATGACACATACGTTGTACCAGGGAGTTGTTATGGAAAAACAACAACTCCCTGGTTGTACTCCCTGTCCCAGGGCAACTCCGAATATTGAGCCTATCGTTTTAAATTCTACACTTGTTGCTAGCGTCCATACTGACACGATTTTTATCGTCAACTCTTCTTCGAAATCGGGTGTTTTTCGTAAAAAGCTTGCATCCTGAATTCCTGACCATCGTCGATACAATACAATATAATAATCATAACTGACCTATGAATCTTACTTAGCATTGTCACTCTAGGCTATGAACCTTGAAAACGAAAGTTTTGAACCAAATGTACTACTAGTACGCGATTTCCGGCTGCGAATGACACATTTCCAATCCGAATTTTTTACCGGCCCGGGCAAGGATCAGATCCATAGTACGGCTCGAGTAAAAATGCGACTGGATCAATGCATCAGTTTACCCCGTGGAGAGATGATCGTCTGATAAAATCAGAGGATCTGATCTGGATCTTGTATAAAAGCACAAGTCCAAGAACAGATTTAACTGTTGAGCAGTGGTCATGCTCTGAGCAGGGAGTGGTTATGGAAAAACTCCCTGCTCTGAGGACTTACTCTTTCAATGCATGCCTTTGGATACTGTTTCACATTCATGGCTCATATTATTGTGGTGTGCAGCTGAGTAAATGAAGGTTTAGTTGTGCTCATTTGTCATTGTGCTCCACTTACATGGGAAACAAAATGTGTGAAGGAAACCTTACAAATTTGAACAAATTACCAGTTTTCTGTCAGAATGTAAAGAGGATGATCCCGACAAATTGGACATTGAGCCAACTCTTTTCTCATCTCCACACTAAAGCAAGGGAAATACATCCCTACCTAATACACTTAAAAGGAACGTGAGCATGGATAATGAAATGGAAAATTTGGAAGAGGAACCAACTTTAAATAATCATACTAAAACAAAACTTTCACTGTCGTTTGAATGGGGCAGTCACTGTGAGTCACAACATCAGTACTATTTCTCCAGATACAACAAATGATTCGCTGCGGTTGTACCTTGACATAAGTTCAAATGGAAGTAGTAGCAGTAGCTTTGGTATTGCCAGAGAATTTTCTGCATCAATTTCTTCATGTGATCAAAACCTTTTTTTTCACCAGGAGTGAGAAAAAACGAAGGAGACGCAATCAAGCATTGATCCACTGCCTATGTTCCCATCTGATTGCTGTGATGGTAGCTGTATCAAATCACTTTCTTACGATGACCTAGAACAGTCTTTTCTAGAGGTCAGTGAAGTGAGGGAAACTTAGCTAAAGCAATTCACTCTGGACAAGATTTGGATTCATCAGGAAAGATCATGTCACACCTGAGACAAATCTTGTTCTATTTATGTAATTTGTGGGAAGATTGTATGTGAGAAAGCATTTTGTATGTTCTTTGGTATTAGTAGCAAGTTATTCAAAGATTGTCTGAAATAATTTCAAGTTGGCAAGAAAAATGCAATTCATGGCAATAAAGGCAAGAAAAGGATGAGAACAAAAACTCCATTTGCACTAGCTTGTTTATTTGAACATATTGGAGATTACATGCCCCACAAAACAGAAGTGCACCTTCCAGTGTCATACACAAAGACTTCTCTCCATGCACGCATGAAGAAGGAAATGATAGAAATTGGCATTGGTGAACAAAGCATCATTTCCAAGGACTACTTTATGGAAATCTTTAGAAGAGTTCAAGATTCCTAATTATTTTATCTTGTGAATGTGCAGGATTTATGACAGTTATTGTTGCATACATTGCATGGGAAAAGGGGAATAAAATTTCAAATTCCTCATAGCTAGTAGCTTTAAATTGATTAACTAGCATGAAGACATTGATAAAGTATACTGAAACTTGTGATGTCATGTTGGTGTATAGTACATGTATGTATGTGCGTGAGCAGTATGTGTGTGTGGGTGTTTATACAGGGTGTTTGTTTGTATGATGCCTTGTTTTACAACACAATGTCTCAAGAGGGGAAGCTTGATTATCTTCATAAATAGTATAAGGATGGACACCTAAGGTTACAAGAAGTCTAGTGTTCCTATCGTTTTGGTTGAGGTCAAATCAATTCTGTTCTTTATATTGTTGTTCTGATAAAGATAATGGCCTTAGTATCCATCAAATATTATGTGACTGTTTGTTTAGCTCATACCAGCATGCTGGTGTGAGCTATTGTTACAGTGCGGCGTCTATCACTCTATCATTCTATCACTCTATCACTCTATCCGTCAACAATTGGTAAAGCAGCTCCCACTCGCACAGTGTTTGATGTAATTTCATGAAACTTGGACACAAGGACCATTGGGTATAGGGCCATCAGAGATGGTCCGAAATTTGGGGTCAAAGGTCACCTGTAGGCTGTAATGGGCCATTTTGTGGAAATACGCAAAATGCTTCTTCTCCTACAGATTCCATGGTACAATGTTGAGGATTTGTCACGATAGTACTATGGAAGTTTTACCTTCAGGGTGTTCATGAATTTGAGATCAAAGATCAATTAGGGGTCTTTTGTGGCCCGGGCCGCCGCCCTATATTTTCAAATTGCTCCTGTTCGTACAGTGTATGGCCAGTTATAATGAAACTTGGTCACAACGTTCCTCGGGATGAGAGTTACGAGGGGTGTTCGGAAAAGTGAGGTCAAATGTCATTTAGGGGGTCATCGGGGGTCATTCTTTGTAATATTTTCAAATATCTCAATGTCCTCAAGATTTTGATGGATCATATTCAAAGTTGAACTGATGATTGTTGGATTGTGTATGAATAAGGTGATGCCTAATAATTTTTGGTAAAAGGTAATTAATTACAATTAATCCCCATTGTTTAAAAAAATCTGAGCCTTCACCTTTTGCCAAAGCTCCTTTAATTTGTCTCCCAGTCTCTGCAGTGTTTGTTTACATTTGTGGTTAAGCTCTGCAGAAGCTGTTAGTGGAATTAAAGCAGGACTGGGAGTTGTTATTAACTGTTGAACTATATGCATGAGAGCCCTATAGCCAATCAGCACTTGCCGATTCTTAGAAGTCTTTGAGCCTGAGGTACAGTATATAGGCAGCCAGCCAAAATTTTGGCAAGGAGTGCTTCAGGTCTGCTCAGGTAGAGGGGAGAAAGTTTAATAGGGTAGGTCAGTGGTATTGTTCGAGAGAGTGGGTAAAATAGGATTTAAAGGGGGAAAATAGGAATTATAGCCAGTGGTGTGGCCAGGATTCTGCTAACGGAGGGGGGAGGGTGGGGGTTATCTCTCATGGGCCCAAAATTGGTGGAATCTGAAAAATGGCCTGAAATTTGGTGGGCCATAAAGTTTTGTGGGCCCTACATTTTTAAGCTCGAAAAGGTATGAGCTTCTGCACCATTGGTGCTCTAGTTTTTGTTTGTTAAAGCACATAGTAGGTTAATTATCAAACTTTATTTAATAGCAGAAAACAAGTAATAACAACCTCTTTATCATACATGTCAATGAATTAGTATATATTCATTCTTCTCTTTCTTTTCAGGTGTCCTAATTCACACTAAAGGTCCATGTGACAAGTTTGCATATATGTTATGACTGATCTGAAGCATATCCAACATGATTCAAACATGACCATTACATGCAATTTGTGGACACTAGTGAAGCACAAGGATACTCTTGGGAAGGATCTGTTTTTGCAAATGGATAATTGTTACAGGGAGAATAAGAACCGCTATCTTCTGTCCTTCTGCCCTTCTGCTCCTTGCTTTTAGAGTTGAAGATCTTCAGAGTGGTGATATATATAAATGTTATAACTTTGCTAAAGAAGTTATTGAAGTATCTGACTATATTCAAGTTGGGAATATAGCAGCCGTAAACCTCATTGATTCAAGCACACGACCATACTTTGGAGAAGTCACTAAAATTTAAAAGGATGAGGTTATTTTACATTGGATGAAGGGATCCTGGACTGGAGACTGGAAACTGCTAGACTGTGGCCAAGGAAGAAATAAGCAGCCATACACACCATCAGTTTCTTTCCATTCCTTAATGTTCTGGGACTTAAATTTAACCCATAAAAATCGCCTTCCAAAGAGGGAAGTCTGTGACTTGAAAGAAAGATACCGTTATGTTTTACACATACAGTACTCTTGATTGGGCAGTGTGTACTCTTATTTTCTTGCAAAAACTTGTGTAAAAGAAGATATGTAGTTTTGAGAAACACACACAATTTTCTTGGTGTATTGCTTACACTTAACTGGTTGGGGCGTACTGGTACGCCCCAAAGATATATACAATTTATCATAGGGGTGTATTTCTACTCTAAACTGGTTGGGGCGTACTGGTACACCCCAAAGATATATATAATTAATCATAGTAGTGTATTGCTACACTTAACTGGTTGGGGCGTACTGGTACGCCCCAAAGATAAATACAATTAATCATAGTGGTGTATTGCTACACTTAACTGGTTGGGGCGTACTGGTACGCCCCAAAGATATATACAATTTATCATAGAGGTATATTTCTACACTTAACTGGTTGGGGCGTACTGGTACGCCCCAAAGATATATACAATTTATCATAGTGGTATATTTCAACATTTAACTGGTTGGGGCGTACTGGTACGCCCCAAAGATATATATAATTAATCATAGTGGTGTATTGCTACACTTAACTGGTTGGGGCGTACTGGTACGCCCCAAAGATATATACAATTTATCATAGTGGTCTATTGCTACACTTAACTGGTTGGGGCGTATTGGTACGCCCAAAGATAGAACTTATTACAAGTAGAGGTGTATTGCTACACTTAACTGGTTGGGGTGTATTGGAACGCCCCAAAGATAGAACTTATTACAAGTAGAGGTGTATTGCTACACTTAACTGGTTGGGGTGTATTGGAACGCCCCAAAGATACAAAAAAAAACTGTACAATATATCCATTTTGCCCCAAAATGACTATTTATCAAAAAATACTTGTATTTTATGTTCGCTTTGGGAAAATCATACCAAAAATAATCATATATTAAATTTTTGCTATATTTTGTCAAATTGATTGATAAAAATCTTTGCTTTTGTTAGTAAGTGATGGTTTATTCAAAATTCAGTGAATGTTATGGCTAAATTGCTTAATTTGTTAGTATCTGTAACAGCAAACTCTTTTAAGACATCTAATCCACCAGAATAGAGATAAAATGTTTATGTCTGCTCGTTTTACTATGAATTAACAAGGTAACACTGTGGTGTAAAATTATTCCATGTAAATGGCTATGTATCCTGCATTTCTGAATAAATGTATATTTACAGAATTTTACAAATAAGAAATGTTACATGCAAATAAATGAGAAAATACGCAACATATTTCAAATGTCATATTTTGCATGTACTTATACAATGCAAAAACCAGGCCTTGGTTAACAGACCACATTTCAACGTAAAAGGGTTGAATTCACTCGTACATCTTTCATTTTTCAGCTTTTACTTGGAGAAAAAGTGAAAAGTCATATTGCCTTAATTACCCAAATGTTTCCTAGTCTCTAACCACAATGTAAACAAACACTGCAGAGACTGGGAGACAAATTAAAGGAGCTTTGGCAAAAAGGTGAAGGCTCAGATTTTTTTAAACAATGGGGGTTAATTGTAATTAATTAACTTTTGACCAAAAATTATTAGGCATCACCTTATTCATACACAATCCAACAATCATCATTTCAACTTTGAATATGATCCATCAAAATCTTGAGGAGATTGAGATATTTGAAAATATTACAAAGAATGACCCCCGATGACCCCCTAAATGACATTTGACCTCAATTTTCCGAACACCCCTCGTAACTCTCATCCCGAGGAACGTTGTGACCAAGTTTCATTATAACTGGCCATACACTGTACGAACGGAAGCAATTTGAAAATATAGGGCCGCTGCCCGGGCCACAAAAGACCCCTAGTTGATCTTTGATCTCAAATTCATGAACACCCTGAAGGTAAAACTTCCATAGTACTATAGTGACAAACCCTCAACATTGTACCATGGAATCTGTAGGAGAAGAAGCATTTTGCGTATTTCCACAAAATGGCCCATTATGGCCCACAGGTGACCTTTGACCCCAAATTTCGGACCATCTCTGATGGCCCTATACCCAATGGTCCTTGTGTCCAAGTTTCATGAAATTCCATTAAACACTGTGTGAGTGAGAGCGGTTTTACCAATTGTTGACGGATAGAGTGATAGAATGATAGACGCCGCACTGTAACAATAGCTCACACCAGCATGCTGGTATGAGCTACAAACAGACGAAATACCATAAGACGAAAATAAAGTAATTCTAACCAGTAAATACCCTGGTTACAGGTACCTATTAACTTCCAGCAGTTAACACCGAAATTTGAAATTAATGTTTGATATTTTGCGCAAGTGTGATGATTTAACACGCATTGAACCACCAAATTACGTTTTTTTTATGAATACTGTCACATCAAGTTTTCACTTTGATCTTTATGGGATGTCTTTAGGCACAAAATTAATTTGGACATGCTATCTGTAGACCGTTCGCCACCCGTCCATGTTGAATTTCTATACCACGTTTAACTTGACCCTTAAAATATCTGAGGCTCATCACTTACAACGGCTGGACTATTAAATGTAACACAGACCTTTCTCAGATGCAATCCTCAATAAGGACACATAACACTTTTTAGGGACCCAATCGACTTGTTTACAAGGCATGACCAATTTGGCAAAGAAGAATGATGCCGAATATATAGCAATCAATGGTTTTGTATTGATTATATGACGCTAACAGAACGCGTTTTGGTTTTGAGTTATAAGAATTTAAATACAAAATGGATTAACTTTAACACTGATGTCGTCATTAATTTAGCCTCAAAGAAGCATTCCCGAGAGGTTTATGTTACAAGTGACTATAGTGAAAACCGGAACAGCTACAGAAACATTGATTTACTTGGACTAAAACGCATCAAGACCAAACGTCTGACTTATCCATGCGTCACCCTTCGGAACATCATTTGGTGATAGGCTTCATCGACCCAAATAGTTTCTTTCCTTACAGCTATCTAATGAGCCCTCCCCCACCGCCCACACTGTCCCCACCGCCCCACCCCATCCTGACTGCTACTGACATGTGACTACGCTGAGGCAATCCTGGTCAGGCTGGTCCACATATACCTCTAGGTTGCTTCTTAAAAGCAGTCAAATGATTACATTATGAATCATTCCTGTAAATCTATAGGAGATAATGATGGTAGAGACTCCTTTGCTTCTTCGCGGTACTAACGGACAAACACAGAAAAGATAGTTGGATGCGATGAAGGTCGAATAGAGTATCAAGCTGTATCAAACTGAAGTAGAACGTTTTGAAGTCAATTCTGTGTGGCGAAAATTTGGGGAATAGGATCAAATTCCCTATAACGTGCATTTTAATACTGAAGGTTACTACATGTATTGCCTTGGTTCGATCATGAAGCTGTTGATTTGATCGATTCCATCTCAGTCTGAGTAAAATTTGGTCAGTTTGGTGAAAATGTTGACATGACGCAATGAAAAGGGTAAATTATTAAGATAAACTTGAGTGCATGAAACTTCAGTGTGAGTTTGTATATTTGCAACTGTAGCGAAGTGAAATGGTATCCCACCTTTCTCTTTACAAAAGCAGCTTCCAAAAATATATATTATAAACATTTATTTATTACGTAAAAGGATTCCTCTAACAAGAAAGCAGAGGCATAAAAAAAGACAATATACGAAACGAACACAGGACCGGATAAAACAGTAAATGCAATAAAAACGAAACCAAGGTAATTAAAAGTTAAGCTAAAACAAACGTCCAGCACATTTCACTAGGAATTGGACAAGCATGTTGCTAGAAGTTATATTGTTGAATGCAAACGACTTATAAGGATGTACACAAATTCAAGTCTAAGTATAAATACTTTTATTATTACTTCACACACATGCTGTGACCCTTCCTTTTAAGAAACCTATACAATTTCGCCAACAAAAGCAAATGAATAATAAGGCACATTATCAAATCCAAGCAAAGAGAATTCATTCTTTGAGAGTGCACATAACAATCACTCTTTCTATGGAGTTAAATACGTTTACCTCAAAGCTGAATTACTGCAAATTTAGACCTTATTGAATAAAACAATTTACTTCTGATAGAGCAGAATTGGAATAACTCTCAGATTGATCTTCACACCTCACCACAGTTCTAATCATTGACTCTCTCTCTCTCAAAAAAGGAGTTAATTGTAACTGTTTGGAATTAAGGGTACGTTTGAAACACAACTTGTTGAAAGATGTGTTGCATATCGCGTTGTTATAAGCAGTGTCGTAGGAAGGTACTTTTGAGTGGGGGGGGGGGCTGAAGGCTGATGGCCGGCCTGGGGGAGGGGTATAAGGGGAGGGGGTGTCCCCCTCCCCTTTGGAATTTTTTGCATTTCCAGGTAGCCTCAGATGCAATTTGGTGCAATATAGCACACTTCAACACCCACTCCATTTTGTAAACTTAATTTTGTATTTTCACCAGGCCTTAGATGCAATTTGGTGCTCCAAATGAGATTTTTTTCTCATTTGGAAATGAAAAAGGGGTTTTCTGACTTGCGAAGCGGGGGGGGCGGAATGATACTTCCGCCCCTCCACAATTTTCACTGGGGGCTGGCGCCCCCAGCCCCCCCCGGTTCCTACGCCCTTGGTTATAAGAATCTTAACCTGCAGTTCATGACAACACGGAGTTAGTAATTGTTTACAATTACAAGAAAGAAAAAAAATCATTTAAGTTATAAGTTGTTTCTGATATTCCTCGTAAACTCTCAAGCTCTAAATGGAAACGTATCATCATAAGTTTCAACAATGTTCAGTGTTATACCGTATAACTGACTCTATCGTTGATACAAAGACCATCATGTTGCGGAAGCAGCAGTGGCTTCAAAGTGAAACATCGGTTTATTTTCTTTATTCTTGCAGCCTATATTGTTCGAAACAGAAAGCCGTAATACCATCTCTTCATTCGATAGGCAGATCAAGTATACTGTGTGAAACATTAACATTGCAAAATGTTTCTGCAATTTCTAAACCAAAAACTGTTCTTTCGTCAAAGTATCATAATTTCCTGATTATTATTTTTTTTTTATTATAGACCTAGTTCAGTTTTTTGGGGTATAGGGTGTGGTATACCATTTCAGTAACGAAAATGCGTTAAAGAAGGTGATAGATGATTCTTTTGTATGACTTTATGCATGTATTTCTTACATGATGATAATGATAGCAAACCATTTGGCCTTAATTGACACAGTTAGAAAACAAATAACCATTGGCACGTGCTATTGTAGAGACCTGATATTTCTTTCCATCCATTACCATTAAAGATTGAAATGGGCTTTTTAGCGATTCTAATTGATATTGAGCACGCCACCTTCTCCCTTCCCGTTGCTCTCTTAAATAGTCGTCCTAGACATAGGTAGCCATTGAGCGTTAACGCAGCCCGACTCATCCACGCCATCGGCGGAGAAAAAGTATGTTTCCCTGTGTTAAGAAACGTTCGTATAGATACCTTCCTGTGAAGAATCCATTCTATTTCTAGCTGTTTCTTCGGGTGTATTGTAATAAACTGATTCAGAATGCGTGTCATTCTGCATCTCATTCGGGTTGGCGTCTTCATGAACATCTCGCGTTTGACCATCTGGAGATTGATGTGGGCTACTTCCTCTTCCTCCTCCTGCCCCGATGCCGTACGTATCGCTTCTACCGGGTTCATCTGAACCCAGCACATCATATGGGTTCTGCTCCGCCATGGGAATACCCTGTAGTAAGGAATCTGTCCTTTTTAGGACATCATAGCTTCCATCACTCTTCAATACTTCTTTACCTTTGGTTTCAAGTTGGTTATAATGTTCATAATCCGCAAAGGCTCCGTCTTCGGTATGGTCAGGGTTTTCCATTTCATTGTACACCTCGTCACCTCGCATGTCGGTGAAAGATTGCTGTAAACTTGAACCTACGCTCGTTGTCGAACCACGCATCTCTGTGCAGCCCTTAGAGACATTACCAGGTGATGATTTATCCATATTTGTATAGTAATGGGAACCCTCTTGGAACTCAGTCTCTCCGAGAAAACTCGCTACTACGTTGACACCCTCCTCCTCTTGTTGATGGTCGGCTTCTTTGGTTTTATTTTTGTTAATTTTTTGGTAGAAAACTGACAATGGGCTTAACGTTTTCTCCTTTATTTTAGAATGAGATGGAGATTCTCTGGCAACTGGGGAGACTGTGGCAGAAGATTGGCCGGTATTTTGAGCCTGATTGGTTGATGATATTGAGTAGTATTCGTTATGAAGATGTTCATCCTGGTTCATTGTACCTACTGGAAAAGTATAGGAGAAAAGAAACCACGTGTAAAGGGTACACCATGACCACTATATCCTCCTTACAGTATGTACACAGTTTGGATGCATTGTATTGAGAATATCGCGAGTATCGCAAACATAGGCTATATAGCTCGTTTTCTATCTAGGGCGATATTAATAAACTGACCAGTCGACTCACACAGATTACAGTAACTAATGTAAATCTTAAAACTTTGTACCACATTAGTAAAAACTGGATTGTTCTGACAAAACTGGTAAACCGGTAGCATGTGCTAATAGGTTGACAGTAAGAACTGAGGATGTGTAATCCCAACAACTGGATTTGTGGGAATTACACCTATCCTCGTTCTTACTGTTATTCTAATAGCACATGCTACGGATTCATATCACGATCCAGTAGTTACTTTGGTACAAAACTTTAAGATTCTCTGTGTGTATCGGGTGAACTGATGGAACTCAGCCAAAAAGGACGAATGAAACTGATCTTTTCAACATACCATTATTTGAGTCATCCTGTGACCGCTGAGGTGATCTGTAAATTTAAACAAAAAATAAATAATAAGACTCGATTCTACCTTTAACAGAAACAGGAATGAACAATAATGTAATTCGGTGCATATGCAATAACATTCTTACAAACGTTCTTGAAAGTATCCATTGTTGATTTTGCATGAACTGCAAATGAATTGTGTAACAATAATGCTTAGCAAGCCGCTAAGCAATAACCAGAGTTGATGTAAAATACCAAAGCGTAGCTAATATACAGGGTTAATTAGGTTCGACGTAGGAAGTAGGTTCGACGTGTTTAGTAAGTTAATTCTGAGGACATGAAATGTTACTACAAAGAGAATTGTCAATTTCCTTTGTTAGTATCATTATGATACAAGTTCAAACATCGTGAGATGTGAAAATGGGCTCGGATAGGCGACTTCACTTGCCGAATACACAAAGACCTCACAGCCATGATTTATTGAAATTCTATGAACGAGTTTAATGAAGTCTTTAAACCTTATATATGCTTTCTTGTACATGTCTGTTTATAATGTTGCTAACAGTCTAAACTAAATATATCTGATTACCATTACACGAAGGTGAATATTAAAGCGGTTAGGAGAGAAAAGCAGAACATATAGCTAATAATTTTCCCAGTTGAGGGCTCTGGGCTAAACATTTTGCGACCAGAATCCTACAAAGAGGAAAACGAAACATCCTCCTCCGAGACAAAAAACTGATAGTCAAAAATGGAATTCATAAGTGGTTATTACTCCTATTACGATATATACCAACCACCATATCCTTATCCTTATCCGTATTAGTTAGTAAAGCCTACACGTCTTTCGGCGTAGATATTTGCACCAGTTCTTGATTAAACCCTCTTTCAATTGGTGTTAAACATCTTAATAAAATTACCTGGGAAGTTTTCGTTTTTTCCTTGATACCAATATCATAATAAAGAGAATCAATATAAGGAAAACTGGAATAATGATGAAACCAGAAATCATCATTTTTGTTGTTAGTGGTAATGGCTTTGCTACAATGTTACGCATTGGTAAGGTTGATATATTATCCAGATCGGTTGATAGTGCTTGATGTGTACTTTCGGTGGTTTCGTGTGAGGACGCTGTAGGAGTGCTGGAGTATGATATCGACGAAGATACTGAGGATGTCATGGGCAAAGTTGAAGGAACTAGAAAAAAAGACAAAAAAATAAGACATGTGAATGGAAGGAGAGTTTCATACAGGCATGCATAAATATACATGATGTACATATTTCCCTTTAAAAGTGACTGACTGCATAATTAAAGGGCATATACAAACTCAAACATCATCTCAATCTTATATGCCAGAGATCTGTCCCAGCAGCTAAGAAAACTCTTACTGGAATATATCATAGTATAAAGGTTGTGTCTGGAAACTGCCATTTTGTAAATATATGATATTTTATATATTGACACTAGGATCTGACACACTTTTTACTTTCTCTTTGTTTTGGCAAAAAAACTAACAAAACATAAGAAATTAAATCACGTGTAACTCGATGATGTCATATTTAAGACTTGATCAAGTCTTTAGCCATGCGTGTGAAAGAACTTTACATCCGTGATATCTCCCAAATGGCATGAGAAAGTTCATAGTTGTCCATGACAGTGATTTCCAGTGTTGTAATCAAGACACGTTTGTCAAGTCAAGTCACAAGTCATTTGTTCTCAAATCAAGGTAAGTCAAGTCACAAGTCATTTGATTTTATCGTAAAACAAGTCAAGTCACACCACACGCCATTTGATCTTATTACAAGCCAAGTCAATTCAAATATAGCAGTAAATACTTATACACCACAACCTCACTAGTTTGGATATTAAATTCATTCCTCTCTTACCTGTCTCCTATACATACGCACTCCGATATACCCAAGCTTAAGAAGTGGTAATATTCTTGTACTGACCACCCCCCTCCCCCCCCACCCCAACAACAACCATAGAGAGGGTCATTTGCCTGCAAGTCAAGTCAAGTCACAAGTAAAAATACAGGTGAATCGAGCTCAATTCAATGACACAACATTGGTCATCTCTACCGCATAGATTAATAACGATGGTTGAGTATCTATATCCTTTAACTTTACATTTAACTTTGACATTTTCACAGAAGAAATGGCATGCTCGCCCTCTGTTTCCTTCTCTGTTTACAAACCGTCAGTTCATATTGTACAGTATGTATAGGCAACTCGCAGCAGTCGTTCTACTATATGTATGTATTCAATGTGTCAGGCTCGAAGAAGCATATTGTATTTAAAAACATGGTTCCCATTAGACTTGAAATATGATAGTTAAACTTAATGGAGTAAGTTAACTCAGCATGGAACTAGGACTGAACTAAATGACTTTATTGCAATTTCAGAAAAGGTCGTGTTATTCTAATTAGCTCAATAAATGTCTGGGAAACAACTTGAGAAGGAAGTAAGTACAATAATAGTTGCATTCAATATGGGTATAGGTTACACACACTTAGACAATATAAGGTTAATATCAGCTTGTTGTAAGAGGAAAGATAGCAATGGAAAGCGAGGTTAATAATCGAATAAATGTCTGCCTGCAGAAGTATTATTTTCATGTTGTGACTTTTGTTCCAAATATCCTGAAGGACAAATGATGATTCGTAAAAATTCAAAATGCATTTTTGAATACAGTACCGATTATCATAGTATACCACTTATTACGTAATCATGAATCGTGTTACATCTATAGAAAATATGGTGACACAGTTTGGGGTGGAAAATGATGGTTATATATTAACAGAAAGATTCCAAAACTTACCAGGTTTGGGTATTTACGAGGGAGGAGTGTACCTGTCTCCCCACAACCTTAGCACTCTCCCTCTACCGTGCCTAGTAGAGTGAATTGTGCTGTATGAATATCTCTCTCTACCTCTACATCTAATATCTATCTACTAAAGCTACAGTTTCAATCTTAAAAGATGACTTTAGGCACAACATTAATTGTGGTATGTTGAAGAACGCTACAATACTTCGTTATCAGTGCAGCCTGCAGGTTGGATGTCCATACCACTTTTATCATTTACACACAGACCATTAGGTCAGCTCCACAGAAGCAAAATAAAATCTCCGGAGGAGGGGGTGGGGGTGGGGGACTACTTCCAAGGCCTCAAGGGCTTGTTTGCAACGCACCACAAATTTATCCAAGGCAAGCGACGTTGAATGAATGTCACTCAACGGTGCCTGTTGTATAGAAAGCATACTGTACATGTTCACTCGTTTTCTTTTTCTTGTTCTTGTTCTATGAATTATTAGGATTATAATTCTACCTAAAGTCATAATATAACACTCGGTGTTTTAACTCTTTTCGTGTCTTTATATCTGCAATATGACACCATCAGCTCATAATTAGGTATTTTGAAATCTTCCAGTAAGGGAAAACTATAGTGTCACTTTAACCAATCTTGCAAAATGTTGAGGACCGAGGATTGCAAAGTCCGCAATGACTATAACGCAGATCGCATAGTCGGTCATTATTATTATTATTGGTATTATTAACATTAGATTCGACCAACACAGGAACATACAGATAGGCTTTGGTTAGAACCATTATGTTGATAGGGGTAACGTAAGTTGGCTTTAAATAAAAACAAAAGTGGAAATATATCTATAACGAAACTAACTGCCTGCACGGCAGAAGACGTTTAAGAAACACATTTATTTGTTATGCATTCTGGAATAAAGTTCTCATTCGACTCCTCAGTACTGATTATTACATGCCAAAGTTACGCTTTACGAGTAGAACCCCTGTGACAAATCTTAAACGGTACCTTGTTATGTCATCTGCATTTTCTGTATTTTGCAATACCGCCCATATATCCTTTCAGGAAACATTTCATACTGTAGTTTGTATTAAGTAACGTTTGTTCTATGTCTCACTTAGATGCACAGGTATGATAAAATGAATATAAACGTATCAAATGACGTGAAACCAAAATAAATAAATCATAATAATAATATTAATAATCAAACCTTTCGGTTTACATCCGTCATCAATTTCAAAGAAACCTTCGCAACACACGAATATTTCGCTCGACAACATTCTGTAACTCGTTCGGGTTGTCGTACGGTAAGCAGTTCTAAACAAGATAAAATATAGGATAAATTAATGTTATTGAGTCTATACACTTACTTCGACTCCACATTCCCGTGTCAATGTAGGTCATTCGCCAATTTACAACAGTTTCATGATCACTCTTCAAGTTTCGTCTGACTTCAGTGATTTTTTTATAATTTCATTATTTTCATATTATTTGTTTTTTTTTTAAATTAAGAAGCTATCAGGAAATCATTGAAGTCAGACGAAATAAGTAACTGCATTATATCATTGTAACATCCAGGCCCCCCACCCCCCCCCCAAAAAAAACAGGTTTGCAATTATGTGTAAATAGTCGCTCATGATTGGTCGAAAAAGTTACGTCATCACCGCACTTGGAGGTTGCCAAATTCCATTCGTTGCAATGAAGATATACCCGTCCTATGTGTACGGTGTTTATTCAACAGTTTCCTCTATATGTAATTTACGCCAAAGGAGATAGGCTACATATAATTCAACAGAAAAGTTGTGTACATTAAGCCTTGGTAATTCCCGTACCATTTTCAAATTCAAATGCAAAACAGGAACATTCAGACTAACTAGATTCCTAATCTAGTCGCGCAAGTCACTCACTTTAATGTACCGATTCAAACTGTTGCAGCTGTCATGTTTTCAGTATATTCAATCAAGACGTGAACTCATGTCGTGATATATATATATATATATATATATATATATATATATATATATATATATTTATATGGCGAAAGGGTTCCGGTTGTTACGAGGCTGCGAAGTTAACTTGTTAATCATTAGTATTCTGACAGCAAAATGTCTCACTCACCTGAACTTTGTGTTGCAGAAAACCCACAAAGTGCATGTCGAATATTTCTCTGCGTGACTGGTTTGGGTACTTATTACCTCTGAAATGAATGATCTGTAAACAAATTGAGAAATGAAGTTAAAATACCACGGAATTGTTTCGTATTATTCTATTAGGCTACTTCCGTTTCCGCATGTTTACATGTAATACCACAGTTGATGTACAAAATATTACAACATAGTAGAATTTGTCAAGCACTTCGCGCGTTCGAGAATACCCAGTTTGCTTCAAACCTTTTCTAGCAGAAAGATCTTGCGTGGATAAATGTTCTGCACTGTGTGGGAGCAGTTTAACAGTCTTTGCGGTCATGCACTAGTTTGGTTTCGTTATTACCAGGTAATTACCAATTGGTCAGAATGATCTTTTACTCGGTTGTTGAACTCGTAAAACTGTCACACGAAAACCACCCTTTCACAAATTGCCTTTGTGAAAATTGTTCTACTTCCATAGATAGATAGATATAGATAAATAGATAGAATCATAGAAACCATCATTAAAATATAATGATTATAAGTGATTAGCTTTGCAACCCTTCCCCCCACACTTGTCGATCATATGAACACTGGTACTGAATAGGATGTATACCTAACAATTCTAACCCCGTATAACTTATGTATTCTTGAAACATTTGCACCGGTTAAAAAATGAAATATAGGACACGTTTTCTTTTGTAAGATAAATCCGGATTGCTTTAAACGTGACGCATTTGGTGTCTACATACTGAAATATACACTACTGTGTGTGGACACATTATTTTTTAAATATAAACACAATTATATTAATAATACCTCTAATCAGTGCCTCTCTCTGATCCCCGCCCCCTTCCTCTCCACGACAAAAAGAAATGCTAGAAGTTCAAATGGTCACTAATATTAACTAAATATTTTGTTGTTGACCCATAATGCATTATCTTGACCTATTAGTCATTTCAATGCTTGGGATTAATTTAGAGGGTGCACACCTGCAGATAAGTACTTGTGTATACTTTCAGCTATTCTAATATGAAGTTAATCGCAGAACTTCAGTTCTAAACGTGTTTAGCAGTTTTGAACAGATCAAGTTGTTCCCCACTTCGGCCAGCTGGCGTTATGTGTGTTGCATTACAGGAGAAAGTTCACTGGGCGAAATACTTAATCAGCAGTTTCTGTGTTCCTAAAACAATTATAGATGAAAAATTGCGAAATATTTCCCCACAGTTCTTCAATCTGGATTATTTACACTAAATACCCCCACCCACACCTACATCAACAAAGAAGCAGCAGCACACAGCAAGCAGGGGTTCATATGTTAGATCATAGATGGTCTATTTACTTGACACCTGATAACTTATGAATACATTTATTTAAACAGAGAGACTTTTTATAAACTCACGTTTCAGACTTTTCGCAAACTCCGTGGTCCCCTTCTCTTAATGCATTTATACTCAGCACTGCAGTCGTCGCCGTGATGACCATCAACCGTACTAACAAATCCATATTATGATGATATAGAAGCTGAATATTCAGAAAGTTAAAATAAAATCGAGTTATACCAGTTCTGATAAGGCAGCTCGAGAAATACAGCAGTTATTATATATACATATATATACATATATATATATATATATATATATATATATATATATATATATATATACATATATATATATATATATGCATATATATATATATATATATACATATATATATATATATATATATATATATATATATATATGCACATATATATATATATATATATATATATATATATATATATATATATATATTAGTGCATTCACTAACTATGAATATCCGATTTGGCGACCTTTACGGGTCTTCCGGGTTTCGCTGGTCTAAGCACCGTGTTATGATACAACTCCCTGGTCTAAGGCAGGAAGATTGCAATACAGTAGTAGGCTGGTTTGTCCACAACCTGCAAGAGCTGTACTATATGCAGCTTAACGACAAATTATTGTCCTGTTTACTGAGGTAATCAGCTCACGTTTTTCGTAGCAATTCTAATTAGTCACAGACTATGGAAAGTATTATAGTAACACACAACTTGTGTGTGGATAGAAAGTAATCTAGTTTAATATACATCACAGATATAAAAGATAATCCACCAGTTGTGAGGTACAATAGACATGATTACAAAAGACTATGCAAAGTCTATACAAAAGAACAGCAACACAAGAACTTAAATTCTAGTGTTTTACAAAGGTAAAAGGCTAGACTTGAATTAAGGTATACCTCTATAGAGCTTAAGGAGTAACTTAACCAAATTGATTTGGTAGGCCTATTGTTTGACGTTTCATTAGGTTGCATGCAGTATAAAAATCACATTGACTATTTACATTGTATGTATGTGTGTATGAATGTGTTTAGGATCCTCCTGCAAGCAGGAACGTCCATGATTATGAATTGTCAATTGGCAACAACTCAGTGTTACTGGACGACAAACATTAATCTTGGAGTGACTCAAACTCCGGACCTTATGATTGAAAGGCAACGGCGTTAACCACTGACCTAACACTCCCTTACATTTACATTATTATAACTTGATATATATTTGATATTAGCCTATATCAATTGTAGCTCACTTGTTAAACCTCAACGATGAATACCCATTTTTGCCTCACTGAGACGTTCATTTTGTCTAGTCGAGGTGTCGATGTCTGGGAATAATTCGTAGGGTCACACCCTCTATATAGCTTTGTTTGAGATAGTTATTTAGGCTAACTTATCAGCCCCCTAACCCCCCCCCCTCTTTGTTTTTGTTTAAACAATTAACTTACCGTTTCGGTATGATCTTGCCACTATATTGTAATCCCGAGAAGTATTCGAATGTCTTTATGAAGAAATGTCAGAAAGTAAAGAAAATGAACGTTTACCCGCGGGAAGAAAATGTAGCAAATGATAATATTTGGCCGGTAAATACGACTTCTTTACACAGTGAGTGAATGCGACGTCTATGCCCAGCTTGGCTCCAATCTGCATTGTTAATTGAGCCTTATATAGTCCTATATTATTATAGTCCTATCGACTTGTTGACAATAATAAGTACAGTTTTTGGAGTCTTGAAAAACCTGATTAATAACTTGTTTACAATACAGCAGGTGATAAGAAAGACATCACAGTAATTTAATCACAGCTATGATGCATAACAGACAATGTGATATACACGTAGATGTGTGCGATTGCATAGTGGACAGAATACTTGCTGGTGATGTAAGTTGAACGGATAGGATACATGGTAATAAAGGAAACCGGCCGGAGTACAAGCAGGGGTATATAACATAACGTAAACACACACATCAGGAAATGCGTCGTGAAATATTGTCATTATATATATATATATATATATATATATATATATATATATATATATATATATATATATATATATATATAGAGTAGGTAGGCGTCTATCTTGGCGCAGAGTGCTCTATGTCCATTGGACAGAGCGGAATATATGTTGATACTAGATGAGACTAGTGGAACACTAGTAGTTGTAACTCGGAGTTTCACGCGTTATAGCGATCGTCAGACAACTTGTATATATATATATATATATATATATATATATATATATATATATATATATATATATATAGGAATAACGGAAAAACTGTTAAACAACTATGCTGCATTTAGAGAAAGGCTGGATCTCGAGTGAGATACAATAATGAATTAGGTAAATGATTGGAAGTAAAACAGCCAATGTTTGGTTTTTGCAGAGCTTTCGAGCAAAACTAGCTCTTCTTCAGTGCATGATCACCGAAAGTGACAAGGAGTAGCAGGAATTGAAACTGTTTTATAGAGAAGATGTCGGCATGGTTGTAAAGGCAAAGCGACTTACTGATTTCTGCTGAATAGAGCAGAAGTATTAGAAATTCGGATTATTTTAATCCGCGTCGGATTATTTTAATCCGATTCCGTCGTAATTGTAAAGGAATTGTTTTGGTTTATCTGGGACGGCAAATCGTTTCTGATGTTTAAACCGAATGGTGCCGTGGTCTTTAGGTTTAGTTCCCAGAAATTTTCTTTCGCTTTCCTAGATTTATCTGTCCAAGAATCGTTCTGGTCAATGGCAATAACACGCAAATTCTCAATTGAATGATTTTGGAGATTGAAGTGATTTGCAACAGGTTGGTAGATCTTTTTTGTTTTGATCGCCGATCTATGTTGTGTCATTCTCATTCTAAGAGTGTTTTTTGACTCTCCAATGTATTGTAAGTTACAGATATTGCAGTAGATGAGGTAAATGACATTTTTGGATAGGCAGTTAATTTTGTGCCGAATTTGGAACGTGCGTTTGGTTTGGTTGCTCTGAAAGGCCCGGTCGAATCGACAAGTAAGCACGTTTTGCAATTTTGTGTACAGGGCGATGATCCTGTAGTTTCTGTTTTGCTTTCCCCTAATGGGGTGTCATCCCGAAAGGATGCCCGAACTAAGATATCCCGTAGGTTGCTGGGTCTTTTAAAAGCGATGACAGGTAATTCTGGGAATACTGATTTCATGTATATATATATATATATATATATATATACACATATATGTATACCCAGCTTGACTTACCCTATACATGCAGTATCCTTACGTTAACCCGAGGGGAAAATCGAGATAGCAAACGGAAAAGGAAAGTACAACAGGCTGCAGTGGACATCCAGGGAGTTTTGTAATGGAATAACAATTCCCTTAGACAACACAAAAAGCCAGCTGGTTTTCGTATGACAACATTACTGCAATACAATTTATGTCGCTCAAACCATTGTTCCATATAGACTGGATATTTCTTTAACATACGTTTACAGAGTATAGGCTAACGATAACAGATTGAGTCTACGTTATTAATTCTGGTTACATAAAACAAACCACACCGACAAAAATTGACAGTCAGATTATTGTACACATTTCACCGTTAGAATGAATGATATGTAATGATACACACTATCGTTAAAACAATCTTACCGAATCTTTCTTCTCTAGGTAACGTTCCTGTTTCCTAGCCAATACACTTAATACATCCTTCTGCAGTCTACAAATCCGATAAGATTTTTTACTGTCCTTTCACCGTTGCTATGTCAATGATGAAAACAAGGAGTTTCATTCACGTGATGGAAAGCCGACTTTTTTTCTCACAATTTCTGACATTCCTGACACGTCCTAGCACTGTCTGTCGAAGAGAGTAACAGTACTCCAGCAAGTCACCAGTCAGCAGGTGGCATAGTTCATCAAATCGGCCCGTTATAGGATATCGGTAGTACTTCCTACCATGGAGCTATAAACAGATAGGTCCATGTTCCTACCAATTGTTTCATGATTGTAGTAGAGTGTGGATGTGGGTGGATTGTGGTATAGAGTTACACTTTCATTTCAGTGCTATGCCAATTGTTTATAGACTCTCGACTCTGTCGTTCCGTGACGTGACTCATGACCACGGTGAAATCAGTGTTATTTCCCGTATATAGCAAGGAGCACTTTTGGCTGAAGATTCCTAACGATTTCTAACGGTCACCAATATTACCCCCAAAATACGTCCGAAAAAATATATTCGACAGTCTTGTAGTATGTTCACCGATTATACCCAATATATATTTCGAGACATGAAATTTCCCATCCATCTTGCCACTGTATTCCATTAGTGTTGTTACTCCTCAATAATCCAAACTCCCTCTATATCAGAACATAATAGGCCCATCAGAACACTGACATTATGTAGGTAAGCTCTTTGTGGGCCAAATTATAACCTACCTTGACCTTTCCCTCAAGTTTCCCAGAAATAGACTCTGTGGAAGGGTGTGAAGACTCGCGCAAAAGAAACGTCTAATGCCGGTAATCTGACCTAGTTTCGAATGAGGGGTAACAGAAGTGTTATAGACACCACCATCGATCCCAGGAAAAACACACACAGCTTGCTAGACACTAGTGTACAGTCAGTTCATACAGCTGCGGTCAATATCCACAGCACAGTGTAGAAACGATACAGCGATGGACATCTCAGGTCCAGCTATAACAAGGTATCACGTTTCATTACTGTCTGCATTTTGTAGCGACACGAACAAACCGTCAATTGCAAGCAACAGAAAGTTAACTTTTTCAGATGGCCGCACGCGGTTTCAAGTTGGGCCGAGTCTTCAATGCCTTTAAAGTGATTACGCGCGTACCGAAGAGAGCAAAAACACACACACAAAATACAAGAGCTAGCCCACGCCTAGATGTGAGTTTAGTAATGAATATGCAACACCAAGTAGGGACTGTACCACCGATGTAACACATGCATACTGCTCAAGTTTCAGTTGTAGATTCCAAGTTAGGGTTAAAATGTTGAATTGGAAGCCACCCGACGTGAATTGGTAAATATACATAAGCCCTTGCGGGCTTCTTCCAAATTCGTGTTCCCTTAGCGTCGTAAATATAACTGCCTGGTGGCATGTAGTTATTATTTACCCCTATGGTCCGTCAGTAGTATTCCGTATTGATAATGGTAATGCGGTCATAAGGTATTCCTACAGTACATATACATACAACACACTAATCCTGTTAGATAATAGTAGTACTGTATACTAGTAGTGATACCGGTTGTCTTCTTCTCGACCTAATCCTTCCTCTGGATTAGGTTTGATCACAGGTCTATTATATCCATATTATAGGACTAGTCGCATCGACGATCAGCTGTTCTTCTAGCACAGAGAGCTTCGTTGGTACTGAATATTCATTACAGTGCATGCGTTCTCTTATTGGCTTGTTTAAATCAAGAGGCATGGCGTAACAGAATACATGAATGAAATATATTTCATCGGATACATTTTGCGGTACTTTTATTAATTATTTTATTTATTAATTTCTTAATTAATGCAAAGTTAAAATTAGCTTGGTGAAACCTCATTTTCATGGTTCGTCAGATAATCAGCTTAAACGAATTAAGTTCCATGTTTGAAAGTGAACAGTTTTATGTATTTCCTTTTTCCAAACGAACTAAGTCATTTAAGTTCATCCCCATTTCGGTCTGTGCGAATGTATCCGTAGACCTTTTCTTTGTTAAACATTTGTGACTCATCTCTGCTGGACTTGAAACAAGATTATCAGACTAACCACATTAAGCGTGATAGAAGTATAGTTGGCAGCCTTCCAGTACAAACGAACATAACTTTCTAAAAGTATCTTGCTTTGTATGATTTGGGCAAAACAATTAAAAGAGCATGTACCGTCTATAGGTGTGGTGTGAAAGGCTCGGTTTTAAGCCTAAACATTACCGTTCGTATAGGCCAATAAGGACCGTGACAGTATTTTCTCCGAGGAGCAAGAGAATTTTTGCGACAAAATCAACACTCCCCACCACGACCCCCTTCCTAGTAGACATTATCACTCGAATGGGGAGAGGGATGCGCCTCTTCATATACGAACCATATATGTTAAAGCGTCGATCGAGGGGTGTGTGTTGTTATACCCCCTATTTGAACCCCTCACAAAATGTTAACGTAATTATTTTCACTACTTGCGTGTATATCTCTAATTATCTATAGATTTAATTTACTGTCAAAAGATGCCTCGGAATACTATATTAAAACTTTGTCTGAAATACCAGAAAGTTACAAAGAAAATGTCTCCCCCCCCACCTTCCGCGTTCCGGCTGCGCTCCCGTTTTACCCCTGGTTACTCCAGTTGAATTTTCCAAAAATCTTTACCATTTCCCGGGACAACGTGAATCAAGATTAAACCGCGGATCATGATGGTAAGAATATGGTATATGCTTAGCAAACAACTAAATACAATTATCTACCGCACAGCACTTATCAGATATTGCAAGAGCCACACACCCCTATCCCCATTCCACCTCGTTTCTCCCGATCCCCCCCCCCCCCGTATGAGCTGGACAAAAACGTTAAAGATGTTGCAGAGAAATTGTATCATGGAATAACATTACTGTATAATTTGGTGCTATAATACACCCGATGTAACATCATTACAAACTGGCCATTAATTATGATTATTTACATTATAATGTTTAAAAATTAAGAGCCAAGAATACAACGTGAATCTCAAACCGTTCACAGGTAAGTGTGTGACGTGATTACGGTCTGAGCATTATTTATGTCTATACAGATAAAGCATGTCTCAGATTTAAGATCGATATAAATAGATAAGCGAAGGTACTACGTTGTAGCATTTTAGCTGGAGCATTTTGGAAAGATCATGAATAATTGAGATCATATTAGCATATCTTGATATGCAACTAATTCAATATTGGTGGGGAAAAAAAGCATTACTTAGCCCATAGTCACATTTCCGATTCATAATTTTCGCAAATATCGGTGATGACCACATGAAGCTGCCATCACGGCATATAGCGCATCGAAGCCGATAAAAGTTATATTTATGAATGAAGAAAATGTGCAGTTCTGTTCAATTCGTATATGTTTAACGACATACCCCTATACCGTGTCGATCGACGTAACGGCCTCTGGTCTCTGGTCTAAGATATACGCGTTCAAACGCTTCATTTTCATGTATGGCAACGAGTTGCAAACTTGATAGCTGTATATGAGAGACTTATTTGTCATTGATGTTCTCTTCACTCTTAATCAATACTAGCATCACGGAGTAGTATAAAGTATAATGTCTAACATAACAATCTCCTATAAATTCATGATTCTGAATGTTTTCGAAAGTTTGTTCCTACATTTTGGCCAACATTTGAAAAAAGTATCGCAATTAAGGAGATTAGCAGAGAGACAATCAAAGTTTTCGTCCAGTATTCTAATTGAACATTTTGTACCTGCAGCCATTTATTCAGTAAAAAAGCGGCCGAGCTTCCATGATCATATATCCATCATATATGTGCGTAAAGTGTATATCAGCCGTCATGGTTGTAACACACGGAGGAACAAACGTGATACCTACATGAGACGAACCTGGTAGTGTTATAACATCCAGTCTCGTTAATTCTATATAGATTCGTAGAGTTCAGAAAAACGTTTAGATTTTCTAATACTTCTGGACAGAGGTCCTCTCTTTAGCCTGTCATACTTCAACGAGTCATTATATGCAGGAGTAACACCAAGCTGACTCTGAGGAGGGTGGTCTAACTTCCCATAAATGGAATCATCTTCAACGAAGCTCATAGGTATATTCCCATGACTAAATCGATGTTTGTGTTCATTATTTGAGTTTTTATTCTTATTTACTTTAGCATATAAACTGGCAAACTCTGTTGGCGGTTGTTGATCTCGTAACGGCACCACGGATGAATTTCGAGTCGAGATTGGTGAACTTGATCCAACGACGGTTCCATTCAGGTCGTCCACTATTGCGTAAGCTGATGAATTTGAACGGCTAACTCTTCCCATCGACAACAATGAAGAAGGCCGCACATTTTCAGAAGTATTGGTCAATTTACTGGATTTTTTAACGATAGCGAATGGTGGGATATTAGTTGTAACCAACTGGACTTCCTTCAGCTCTGATAAGCTATCCTGTGTTCCTTTGGGTTGCATAACCTCTAAGGATTCTATCGCTGCCTCTGGAATTCTTGGAAGAGAACATTGCGGGATCTTTTTCGTTGTATTTGGCTGTGGTTGGTCTGGAACCATTTTCTCTCGTACGTCCATCACATCCACGTAAGATACAACTCTTTGCTCTGGAAGAAACATACATTAAAATGTGTTTTTATTGTCATTACATATAGCTATCTACTCCAAGCTCACTGCGAGGCATACCAGAAAAGATAGTTCGATGCGATGAAGGTCGAATTAGAGTATCAAGCTGTATCAAACTGAAGTAGAACGTTTTGAAGTCAATTCTGTGTGGCGAAAATTTGGGGAATAGGATCAAATTCCCTAACGTGCATTTTAATACTGAAGGTTACTACATGTATTGCCTTGGTTTGATCATGAAGCTGTTGATTTGATCGATTCCATCTCAGTCTGAGTAAAATTTGGTCAGTTTGGTGAAAATGTTGACATGACGCAATGAAAAAGGTAAAATATTAAGATAAAGCATTATATTAAGATAAGCATTCCCGAGAGGTTTATGTTACAAGTGACTATAGTGAAAACCGGAACAGCTACAGAAACATTGACTTACTTGGACTAAAACGCATCAAGACCAAACGTCTGACTTATCCATGCGTCACCCTTCGGAACATCACTTGGTGATAGGCTTCATCGACCCAAATAGTTTTTTTCCTTACAGCTATCTAATGAGCCCTCCCCCACCGCCCACACTGTCCCCACCGACCCACCCCATCCTGACTGCTACTGACATGTGACTACGCTGATGCAATCCTGGTCAGGCTGGTCCACATGCTTCTTAAAAGCAGTCAAATGATTACATTATGAATCATTCCTGTAAATCTATAGGAGATAATGATAGTAGAGACTCCTTTGCTTCTTCGCGGTACTAACGGACAAACGCAGAAAAGATAGTTGGATGCGATGAAGGTCGAATTAGAGCATCAAGCTGTATCAAACTGAAGTAGAACGTTTTGAAGTCAATTCTGTGTGGCGAAAATTTGGGGAATAGGATCAAATTCCCTATAACGTGCATTTTAATACTGAAGGTTACTACATGTATTGCCTTGGTTTGATCATGAAGCTGTTGATTTGATCGATTCCATCTCAGTCTGAGTAAAATTTGGTCAGTTTGGTGAAAATGTTGACATGACGCAATGAAAAGGGTAAATTATTAAGATAAACTTGAGTGCATGAAACTTCAGTGTGAGTTCGTATATTTGCAACTGTAGCAAAGTGAGATGGTATCCCACCTTACTCTTTACAAAAGCAGCTTCCAAAGATATATATCATAAACATTTATTTATTACGTAAAAGGATTCCTCTAACAAGAAAGCAGAGGCATAAAAAAGACAATATACGAAACGAACACAGGACCGGATAAAACAGTAAATGCAATAAAAACGAAACCAAGGTAATTAAAAGTTAAGCTAAAACAAACGTCCAGCACATTTCACTAGGAATTGGACAAGCATGTTGCTAGAAGTTATATTGTTGAATGCAAACGACTTATAAGGATGTACACAAATTCAAGTCTAAGTATAAATACTTTTATTATTACTTCACACACATACTGTGACCCTTCCTTTTAAGAAACCTGTACAATTTCGCCAACAAAAGCAAATGAATAATAAGGCACATTATCAAATCCAAGCAAAGAGAATTCATTCTTTGAGAGTGCACATAACAATCACTCTTTCTATGGAGTTAAATACGTTTACCTCAAAGCTGAATTACTGCAAATTTAGACCTTATTGAATAAAACAATTTACTTCTGATAGAGCAGAATTGGAATAACTCTCAGATTGATCTTCACACCTCACCACAGTCATAATCATTGACTCTCTCTCTCTCAAAAAAGGAGTTAATTGTAACTGTTTGGAATTAAGGGTACGTTTGAAACACAACTTGTTGAAAGATGTGTTGCATATCGCGTTGTTATAAGCAGTGGCGTAGGAAAGTACTTTTGAGTGGGGGGGGGGGGCTGAAGGCTGATGGCCGGCCTGGGGGAGGGGTATAAGGGGAGGGGGTTTCCCCTCCCCTTTGGAATTTTTTGCATTTCCAGGTAGCCTCAGATGCAATTTGGTGCAATATAGCACACTTCAACACCCACTCCATTTTGTAAACTTAATTTTGTATTTTCACCAGGCCTTAGATGCAATTTGGTGCTCCAAATGAGATTTTTTTTCTCATTTGGAAATGAAAAAGGGGTTTTCTGACTTGCGAAGCGGGGGGGGGGGGCGGAATGATACTTCCGCCCCTCCACAATTTTCACTGGGGGCTGGCGCCCCCAGCCCCCCCCGGTTCCTACGCCCTTGGTTATAAGAATCTTAACCTGCAGTTCATGACAACACGGAGTTAGTAATTGTTTACAATTACAAGAAAGAAAAAAAATCATTTAAGTTATAAGTTGTTTCTGATATTCCTCGTAAACTATCAAGCTCTAAATGGAAACGTATCATCATAAGTTTCCACAATGTTCAGTGTTATACCGTATAACTGACTCTATCGTTGATACAAAGACCATCATGTTGCGGAAGCAGCAGTGGCTTCAAAGTGAAACATCGGTTTATTTTCTTTATTCTTGCAGCCTATATTGTTCGAAACAGAAAGCCGTAATACCATCTCTTCATTCGATAGGCAGATCAAGTATACTGTGTGAAACATTAACATTGCAAAATGTTTCTGCAATTTCTAAACCAAAAACTGTTCTTTCGTCAAAGTATCATAATTTCCTTATTATTATTTTTTTTTATTATAGACCTAGTTCAGTTTTTTTGGGTATAGGGTGTGGTATACCATTTCAGTAACGAAAATGCGTTAAAGAAGGTGATAGATGATTCTTTTGTATGACTTTATGCATGTATTTCTTACATGATGATAATGATAGCAAACCATTTGGCCTTAATTGACACAGTTAGAAAACAAATAACCATTGGCACGTGCTATTGTAGAGACCTGATATTTCTTTCCATCCATTACCATTAAAGATTGAAATGGGATTTTTAGTTGATTCTAATTGATATTGAGCACGCCACCTTCTCCCTTCCCGTTGCTCTCTTAAATAGTCGTCCTAGACATAGGTAGCCATTGAGCGTTAACGCAGCCCGACTCATCCACGCCATCGGCGGAGAAAAAGTATGTTTCCCTGTGTTAAGAAACGTTCGTATAGATACCTTCCTGTGAAGAATCTATTCTATTTCTAGCTGTTTCTTCGGGTGTATTGTAATAAACTGATTCAGAATGCGTGTCATTCTGCATCTCATTCGGGTTGGCGTCTTCATGAACATCTCGCGTTTGACCATCTGGAGATTGATGTGGGCTACTTCCTCTTCCTCCTCCTCCCCCGATGCCGTACGTATCGCTTCTACCGGGTTCATCTGAACCCAGCACATCATATGGGTTCTGCTCCGCCATGGGAATACCCTGTAGTAAGGAATCTGTCCTTGTTAGGACATCATAGCTTCCATCACTCTTCAATACTTCTTTACCTTTGGTTTCAAGTTGGTTATAATGTTCATAATCCGCAAAGGCTCCGTCTTCGGTATGGTCAGGGTTATCCATTTCATTGTACACCTCGTCACCTCGCATGTCGGTGTAAGATTGCTGTAAATTTGAACCTACGCTCGTTGTCGAACCACGCATCTCTGTGTAGCCCTTAAAGACATTACCAGGTGATGATTTATCCATATTTGTATAGTAATGGGAACCCTCTTGGAACTCAGTCTCTCCGAGAAAACTCGCTACTACGTTGACACCCTCCTCCTCTTGTTGATGGTCGGCTTCTTTGGTTTTATTTTTGTTAATTTTTTGGTAGAAAACTGACAATGGGCTTAACGTTTTCTCCTTTATTTTAGGATGAGATGGAGATTCTCTGGCAACTGGGGAGACTGTGGCAGAAGATTGGCCGGTATTTTGAGCCTGATTGGTTGATGATATTGAGTAGTATTCGTTATGAAGATGTTCATCCTGGTTCATTGTACCTACTGGAAAAGTATAGGAGAAAAGAAACCACGTGTAAAGGGTGCACCATGACCACTATATCCTCCTTACAGTATGTATACAGTTTGGATGCATTGTATTGAGAATATCGCGAGTATCGCAAACATAGGCTATATAGCTCGTTTTCTATCTAGGGCGATATTAATAAACTGACCAGTCGACTCACACAGATTACAGTAACTAATGTAAATCTTAAAACTTTGTACCACATTAGTAAAAACTGGATTGTTCTGACAAAACTGGTAAACCGGTAGCATGTGCTAATAGGTTGACAGTAAGAACTGAGGATGTGTAATCCCAACAACTGGATTTGTGGGAATTACACCTATCCTCGTTCTTACTGTTATTCTAATAGCACATGCTACGGATTCATATCACGATCCAGTAGTTACTTTGGTACAAAACTTTAAGATTCTCTGTGTGTATCGGGTGAACTGATGGAACTCAGCCAAAAAGGACGAATGAAACTGATCTTTTCAACATACCATTATTTGAGTCATCCTGTGACCGCTGAGGTGATCTGTAAATTTAAACAAAAAATAAATAATAAGACTCGATTCTACCTTTAACAGAAACAGGAATGAACAATAATGTAATTCGGTGCATATGCAATAACATTCTTACAAACGTTCTTGAAAGTATCCATTGTTGATTTTGCATGAACTGCAAATGAATTGTGTAACAATAATGCTTAGCAAGCCGCTAAGCAATAACCAGAGTTGATGTAAAATACCAAAGCGTAGCTAATATACAGGGTTAATTAGGTTCGACGTAGGAAGTAGGTTCGACGTGTTTAGTAAGTTAATTCTGAGGACATGAAATGTTACTACAAAGAGAATTGTCAATTTCCTTTGTTAGTATCATTATGATACAAGTTCAAACATCGTGAGATGTGAAAATGGGCTCGGATAGGCGACTTCACTTGCCGAATACACAAAGACCTCACAGCCATGATTTATTGAAATTCTATGAACGAGTTTAATGAAGTCTTTAAACCTTATATATGCTTTCTTGTACATGTCTGTTTATAATGTTGCTAACAGTCTAAACTAAATATATCTGATTACCATTACACAAAGGTGAATATTAAAGCGGTTAGGAGAGAAAAGCAGAACATATAGCTAATAATTTTCCCAGTTGAGGGCTCTGGGCTAAACATTTTGCGACCAGAATCCTACAAAGAGGAAAACGAAACATCCTCCTCCGAGACGAAAAACTGATAGTAAAAAATGGAATTCATAAGTGGTTATTACTCCTATTACGATATATACCAACCACCATATCCTTATTCTTATCCCTATTAGTTAGTAAAGCCTACACGTCTTTCGGCGTAGATATTTGCACCAGTTCTTGATTAAACCCTCTTTCAATTGGTTTTAAACATCTTAATAAAATTACCTGGGAAGTTTTCGTTTTTTCCTTGATACCAATATCATAATAAAGAGAATCAATATAAGGAAAACTGGAATAATGATGAAACCAGAAATCATCATTTTTGTTGTTAGTGGTAATGGCTTTGCTACAGTGTTACGCATTGGTAAGGTTGATATATTATCCAGATCGGTTGATAGTGCTTGATGTGTACTTTCGGTGGTTTCGTGTGAGGACGCTGTAGGAGTGCTGGAGTATGATATCGACGAAGATACTGAGGATGTCATGGGCAAAGTTGAAGGAACTAGAAAAAAAGACAAAAAAATAAGACATGTGATTGGAAGGAGAGTTTCATACAGGCATGCATAAATATACATGATGTACATATTTCCCTTTAAAAGTGACTGACTGCATAATTAAAGGGCATATACAAACTCAAACATCATCTCAATCTTATATGCCAGAGATCTGTCCCAGCAGCTTAGAAAACTCTTACTGGAATATATCATAGTATAAAGGTTGTGTCTGGAAACTGCCATTTTGTAAATATATGATATTTTATATATTGACACTAGGATCTGACACACTTTTTACTTTCTCTTTGTTTTGGCAAAAAAACTAAGAAAACATAAGAAATTAAATCACGTGTAACTCGATGATGTTATATTTTAGACTTGATCAAGTCTTTAGCCATGCGTGTGAAAGAACTTTACATCCGTGATATCTCCCAAATGGCATGAGAAATTTCTTAGTTGTCCATGACAGTGATTTCCAGTGTTGTAATCAAGACACGTTTGTCAAGTCAAGTCACAAGTCATTTGTTCTCAAATCAAGGTAAGTCAAGTCACAATTCATTTGATTTTATCGTAAAACAAGTCAAGTCACACCACACGCCATTTGATCTTATTACAAGCCAAGTCAATTCAAATATAGCAGTAAATACTTATACACCACAACCTCACTAGTTTGGATATTAAATTCATTCCTCTCTTACCTGTCTCCTATACATACGCACTCCGATATACCCAAGCTTAAGAAGTGGTAATATTCTTGTACTGACCACCCCCCTCCCCCCCCCCCTCCACCCCAACAACAACCATAGAGAGAGTCATTTGCCTGCAAGTCAAATCAAGTCACAAGTAAAAATACAGGTGAATCGAGCTCAATTCAATGACACAACATTGGTCATCTCTACCGCATAGATTAATAACGATGGTTGAGTATCTATATCCTTTAACTTTACATTTAACTTTGACATTTTCACAGAAGAAATGGCATGCTCGCCCTCTGTTTCCTTCTCTGTTTACAAACCGTCAGTTCATATTGTACAGTATGTATATGCAACTCGCAGCAGTCGTTCTACTATATGTATGTATTCAATGTGTCAGGCTCGAAGAAGCATATTGCATTTAAAAACATGGTTCCCATTAGACTTGAATTATGATAGTTAAACTTAATGGAGTAAGTTAACTCAGCATGGAACTAGGACTGAACTAAATGACTTTATTGCAATTTCAGAAAAGGTCGTGTTATTCTAATTAGCTCAATAAATGTCTGGGAAACAACTTGAGAAGGAAGTAAGTACAATAATAGTTGCATTCAATATGGGTATAGGTTACACACACTTAGACAATATAAGGTTAATATCAGCTTGTTGTAAGAGGAAAGATAGCAATGGAAAGCGAGGTTAATAATCGAATAAATGTCTGCCTGCAGAAGTATTATTTTCATGTTGTGACTTTTGTTCCAAATATCCTGAAGGACAAATGATGATTCGTAAAAATTCAATATGCATTTTTGAATACAGTACCGATTATCATAGTATACCACTTATTACGTAATCATGAATCGTGTTACATCTATAGAAAATATGGTGACACAGTTTGGGGTGGAAAATGATGGTTATATATTAACAGAAAGATTCCAAAACTTACCAGGTTTGGGTATTTACGAGGGAGGAGTGTACCTGTCTCCCCACAACCTTAGCACTCTCCCTCTACCGTGCCTAGAGTGAATTGTGCTGTATGAATATCTCTCTCTACCTCTACATCTAATATCTATGTACTAAAGCTACAGTTTCAATCTTAAAAGATGACTTTAGGCACAACATTAATTGTGGTGTGTTGAAGAACGCTACAATACTTCGTTATCAGTGCAGCCTGCAGGTTGGATGTCCATACCACTTTTATCATTTACACACAGACCATTAAGTCAGCTCCACAGAAGCAAAATAAAATCTCCGGAGGAGGGGGTGGGGGTGGGGGACTACTTCCAAGGCCTCAAGGGCTTGTTTGCAACGCACCACAAATTTATCCAAGGCAAGCGACGTTGAATGAATGTCACTCAACGGTGCCTGTTGTATAGAAAGCATACTGTACATGTTCACTCGTTTTCTTTTTCTTGTTCTTGTTCTATGAATTATTAGGATTACAATTCTACCTAAAGTCATAATATAACACTCGGTGTTTTAACTCTTTTCGTGTCTTTATATCTGCAATATGACACCATCAGCTCATAATTAGGTATTTTGAAATCTTCCAGAGAGGGAAAACTATAGTGTCACTTTAACCAATCTTGCAAAATGTTGAGGACCGAGGATTGCAAAGTCGGCAATGACTATAACGCAGATCGCATAGTCGGTCATTATTATTATTATTGGTATTATTATCATTAGATTCGACCAACACAGGAACATACAGATACGCTTTGGTTAGAACCATTATGTTGATAGGGGTAACGTAAGTTGGCTTTAAATAAAAACAAAAGTGGAAATATATCTATAATGAAACTAACTGCCTGCACGGCAGAAGACGTTTAAGAAACATGTTTATTTGTTATGTATTCTGGAAAAAAGTTCTCATTCGACTCCTCAAAAATGATTATTACATGCCAAAGTTACGCTTTACGAGTAGAACCCCTGTGACAAATCTTAAACGGTACCTTGTAATGTCATCTGCATTTTCTGTATTTTGCAATACCGCCCATATATCCTTTCAGGAAACATTTCATACTGTAGTTTGTATTAAGTAACGTTTGTTCTATGTCTCACTTAGATGCACACGTATGATAAAATGAATATAAACGTATCAAATGACGTGAAACCAAAATAAATAAATAATAATAATAATATTAATAAAATCAAACCTTTCGGTTTACATCCGTCATCAATTTCAAAGAAACCTTCGCAACACACGAATATTTCGCTCGACAACATTCTGTAACTCGTTCGGGTTGTCGTACGGTAAGCAGTTCTAAACAAGATAAAATATATGATAAATTAATGTTATTGAGTCTATACACCTATTTCGACTCCACTTTCCCGTGTCAATGTAGGTCATTCGCCAATTTACAACAGTTTCATGATCACTCTTCAAGTTTCGTCTGACTTCAGTGATTTTTTGATAATCTCATTATTTTCATATTATTATTTTTTTTTTTTAAATTAAGAAGCTATAAGGAAATCATTGAAGTCAGACGAAAAAAGAAACTGCATTATATCATTGTTACATCCAGCCCCCCCCCCACCCCCAAACAGGTTTGCAATTATATGTAAATAGTCGCTCATGATTGTTACGTCATCACCGCACTTGGAGGTTGCCAAAACCCATTCGTTGCAATGAAGATATACCCATCCTATGTGTACGGTGTTTATTCAACAGTTTCCTCTATATGTAATTTACCCCAAAGGAGATAGGCTACATATAATTCAACAGGAAAATTGTGTACATTAAGCCTTGATTATTCGCGTACCAATTTTCAAATTCAAATTCAAGACAGGTAAATTCAGACTAACTAGAGTCCTTATCTAGTCACGCAATTCACTCAGGTACTGTACCGATTCAAACTGTTGCTGCTGTCATGTTTTGCGTATATTCACTCAAGACGCGTGAACTCATGTCGTGAGTTTATTTTAGTGTACCCATTCCACGAAACGAATTCCGATTTCAACAGAACGGCTCGCGAATCTTGGGTGTATATATATAATTATATATATATATATATATATATATATATATATATATATATATATATATATATATATATATATATATATATATAAATATATACATATATATACATATTTATACAGATATATATATATATATACATATATATTCATATATACATATACATATTCATATATATACATATATATGTACATAAACATATACATATATATATATATTAACATTTACATTTACATATAAATATACATATATATATATATATATATATATATATATTTATATATATATATATATATATATAAATGTTGATACTAGATGAGACTAGTGGAACACTAGTAGTTGTAACTCGGAGTTTCACGCTTTATTGCGATCTTCAGACAACTGGTCTGAAGTCTTCAGACCAGTTGTCTGAAGATCGCAATAAAGCGTGAAACTCCGAGTTACAACTACTAGTGTTCCACTAGTCTCATCTAGTATCAACATATATCCCGCTCTGTCCAATGGACATAGAGCACTCTGCGCCAAGATAGACGCCAACCTACTCTATATATATATATATATATATATATATATATATATATATATATATATATATATATATATATATATATGTATGTGTTGATACTAGTTGAGACTAGTGGAACACTAGTAGTTGTAACTCGGAGTTTCACGCGTTTTAGCGATCGTCAGAGTTGTCTGACGCACATATTCCGCTCTGTCCGCTGGACATAGAGCACTCTGCGCCAAGATAGACGCCAACCAACCAACTCTATATATATATATATATATATATATATATATATATATATATATATATATATATAAATGAAAATCGTAATGAGTTGGAAAATCAAGAACAGTGAAAAAACTTTCAGCCTCCACCGGGATTCGAACCACGGGCCTCCCGCTCTGTACGCGGACACCCTAACCACTAGGCTATGGACGCTGATTGTATGTCCAGAGGTTCGAAACCGGTAAGGAAGATCGTAATTCCACTGTAGGCGTTTGTCACCTATATCGAACAATACTAGTTCTGTTTTTGGTGACATATTTTGCCCTACTCTAGAAATCAAACATGATGCTATCCAACTATATATATATATATATATATATATATATATATATATATATATATATATGTATATATATATATATATATATATATATATATATATATATATATGTATATATATATATATATATATTGTATAAGGCCAAGTAGCGAAAGGGTTCCGGTTGTTACGAGGGTACGAAGTCAACTTGTTATTGGTTAATTGTTAGTATTCTGACTCACCTGTACTTCGTGCGGCAGGACCAAAAGCATGTAGTATATGTCATTGCGTAACTGGTTTGGGTACTTATTACCTCTGAAATGGGTAATCTGTGAACAAATTGAGAAAAAAAGTTAAAATACCACGGAATTGTTTCGTATTATTCTATTAGGCTACGTTTATTTCCGCATGTTTACATGTAATACCACAATTTATTACAAAGTAATACAACATTGCAAAATTTGTCAAGCACTTCGCGCGTTCGAGATTACCCAGTTTGCTCCAATCCAAACCTGTTCTAGCAGAAAGATCTTGCGTGGATAAATGTTCTGCACTGTATGGGAGCAGTTTAACCGTCTTTTCAGTCATTCACTTGTTTGGTTTCGTTATTACCAGATAACCAATTGGTTAGAATGATCTTTTACTCAGTTGTTGAACTGAGTAACTGTCACATGAAAACCACCCTTTCACAAATTGCCTTTGTGAACATTTTTCTACTTCCATAGAAACCATCATGAATGTACCTAGAATTCATTAAAGGCATCGAAGACTCGCCCCAAACCGCGTGCGGCCATCTGAGAAAGTCAACTTTCCGTTGCTTGCAAGTGACGTTTTGTTCGTGTCGCTACAAAATGCAGACAGTACAGTAATTAAACGTGATACCTTGTTATCTTTAGCTGGACCTGAGATGACCATCGCTGTATTGTTTGTACACTGTGCTGTGGGCATTGACCGCAGCTGTATGTACTGACCATACACTAGTGTCTAATTACCGATGGTAGCAAGCTGTGTGTGTGTATTTTCTGGGATCGATGGTGGTGTCTAACACTTCTGTTATACCACATTCGAAACTAGGTCAGATTACCGGCATTAGACGTTTCTTTTTGCGCGAGTCTTCACAGCCTGTAAAGTATAATGATTTTGAGGCATTGAAGACTCGCCCCAAACTTCGTGCGGCCATCTGAAAAAGTTAACTTTCCGTTGCTTGCAAGTGACGTTTAGTTCGTGTCACTTCAAAATGCAGACAGTAAAGTAATGAAACGTGATATCTTGTTATCTTTAGCTGGACCTGAGATGTCCATCGCTCTATTGTTGTACACTGTGCTGTGGGTATTGACAGCAGCTGTATGTACTGACTGTAGACTAGAGTCTAATTACCGATGGTAACAAGCTGTGTGTGTATTTTCTGGGATCGATGGTGGTTTCTAACACTTCTGTTTGACCTCATTCGAAACTAGGTCAGATTACCGGCATTAGACGTTTCTTTTTGCGCGAGTCTTCACACCCTTTAAAAGAGATTAGCTTTGCACCCCACCAGGCGCGTAGCCAGGAATTTGCCAAGGGAGGGGCGAAACTGTAGATTCGGCATTGCAAACTATCTAAGCGTAGCGCCACCATAATTGGCGCGAAGCGTACAAGAAAATTTTGGCTGTAAATGCCTCCCAGATCGCCGGAAATGGCACTTCCCATGCCTTGTTAGTTGCATCTTAGCATTTTCTCTTTTGAAAATACTAGCGATATCATAAAAACCTTAAAAAAAATTGTAAAAAATATGCTCAAGGGGGGGGGGGGCTGCCCCCTTCGCCCCTTGGCTACGCGCCTGCACCCCACACTCTTGTAGACCATATGACGCTGGTACTGCATAGGGTGTATACATAACCATTTCCCCCCGTAGGACGTATGTATTCTTGAAACATTTGCAGCGGTTAAGAAATGAAATATAGGACACGTTTTCTTTTGTAGGATAAATCCGGATTGCTATAAACGTGACGCATTTAGTGTCTACTGAAAGGTACACTTCTGTTCGTGGACACATTAATTTTTAAATATTAACAAAATTATATTAATAATACCTCTAATCAGTGCCTCTCTCTCATCCCCGCCCCCTTCCTCTCCACGACAAAAAGAAATGCTAGAAGTTCAAATGGTCACTAATATTAACTAAATATTTTGTTGTTGACCCATAATGCATTATCTTGACCTATTAGTCATTTCAATGCTTGGGATTAATTTAGAGGGTGCACACCTGCAGATAAGTACTTGTGTATACTTTCAGCTATTCTAATGAAGTTAATTACAGAACTTCAGTTCTAAACGTGTTTAGCAGTTTTGAACAGATCAAGTTGTTCCCCACTCCGGCCAGCTGGCGTTATGTGTGTTGCCTCACAGGAGAAAGTTCACTGGATGAAATACTTAATCAGCAGTTTCTGTGTTCCTAAAACAATTATAGATGAAAAATTGCGAAATATTTTCCCACAGTTCTTCAATCTGGATTATTAACACTAAATATCCCCCCCCCCCCCACCTACATCAACAAAGAAGCAGCAGTACACAGCAAGCAGGAGTTCGTATGTTAGATCATAGATGGTCAATTTTCTCTCTACTTGACATCTTTGAGAGAAACCTGATAACTTATGAATACATTTATTTAAACAGAGAGACTTTTTATAAACTCACGTTTCAGACTTTTCGCAAACTCCGTGGTCCCCTTCTCTTAATGCATTTATACTCAACACTGCAGTCGTCGCTGTGATGACCATCAACCGTACTAACAAATCCATATTATGTATGATGTTATAGAAGCTGAATATGCAGAGAGTTAAAATAAAATCGAGTTATACCAGTTCTGATAAGGCAGCTCGAGAAATACAGCAGTATATATATATATATATATATATATATATATATATATATATATATATATATATATATATATATATTTATATATATATATATATATATATATATATATATATATATATATATATATATATATATATAAATATATATATATATAGGCATATATGCAATCTTACACACGAACAAGTATTTGTGCATTCACCAACTGAATATCCGATTTGGTGACCTTTACCATGTCTTCCGGGTTTCGCTGGTCTAAGCACCGTGTTATGATACAACTCCCTGGTATAAGGCAGAAAGATTGCAACACAGTAGGCTGGTTTGTCCACAACCTGCAAGAGCTGTACTATATATGCAGCTTAACGACAAATGATTGTCCTGTTCACTGAGGTAATCAGCTCACGTTTTTCGTAGCAATTCTAATGAGTCACAGACCATGGAAAGTATTATAGTAACACACAACTTGTGTGTGGATAGAAAGTAATCTAGTTTAATATACATCACAGATATAAAAGATAATCCACCAGTTGTGAGGTACAATAGACATGATTACAAAAGACTATGCAAAGTCTATACAAAAGAACAAAGCAACACAAGAACTTAAATTCTAGTGCTTTACAAAGGTAAAAGGCTAGACTTGAATTAAGGTAGAGCTTAAGGAGTAACTTAACCAAATTGATTTGGTAGGCCTATTGTTTAACGTTTCATTAGGTTGCATGCAATATAAAAATCACATTGACTAAGTACATTGTATGTATGTGTGTATGAATGTGTTTAGAATCCTCCTGCAAGCAGGAACGTCCATGATTATGAATTGTTAATTGGCAACAACTCAGTGTTACTGGACGACAAACATTAATCTTGGAGTGACTCAAACTCGGGACCTTATGATTGATATATATATATATATATATATATATATATATATATATATATATATATATATATATATATATATATATATGTATATATATATATGTATATGTATATATATATAGTAGAAAAATAGTAAAGTTTGCTAGTGCTAATGGAAAAGAAACACGACGTTTCGGGTATAAACCCTTTAACAAAGTGAGCAAAAAGACTACTAAAACTGTAAACAGCGAACGAAGAAAGATAAAATGGTCCAATGCATACACATGAAAGCAGCGAAAAGTAGCAGGGTAAAAGGACTTACAACAAATCGAATTTAGAGTTTAAACCATAAGGGGATAAGGTGCCAAGTCGGAAAATTAGTCTATTTTCGGATTTAAGACGATCGATATCATATATATATATATATATATATATATATATATATATATATATATATATATATATATATATATATATATATATATATATATATATATATATATATATATATCAGCCTATATCAATTGTAGCTCACTTGTTAAACCTCAATTGTAGCTCACTTGTTAAACCTCAACGATGAATACCCAGTTTTGCCTCACTGAGACGTTCATTTTGTCTAGTCGAGTTGTCGATGTCTGGGAATAATTCGTCGGGTCACACCCTTAATAGCTTTTTTTGAGATAGTTATTCAGGCTAACTTATCATTCCCCTACCCCCCCCCCCCTTTGTTTTTGTTTAAACAATGAACTTACCGTTTCGGTATGATCTTGACACTATATTGCAATCCCGAGAAGCACTCGAATGTCTTTATGAAGAAATGTCAGAAAGTAAAGAAAATGAACATTGGCCCGCGGGAATAAAATGTATCGAGTAAGAGTTAGAATATATCTGGCCTATCAATGCAACTGCAGTGAGTGAATGCGACGTCTTAGTGTCCAGCTTGGCTCCAATCTGCATTGCTAATTGAGCCTTATAGACATGTCCTATCGACTTGTTGACAATAATAAGTACAGTTTTTGGAGTCTTGAAAAACCTGATTAATAACTTGTTTACAAATAGGGCCGGTGATAAGAAAGACATCACAGTAATTTAATCACAGCTATGATGCGTAACAGACAATGTGATATACACGTAGATGTGTGCGAATGCATAGTGGGCAGAATACTTGCTGGTGATGTAATTTGAACGGAAAGGATATATGGTAATAAAGGAAACCGGCCGGAGTACAAGCAGGGGTATATAACATAACGTAAACACACACATCAGGAAACGCGTCGTGAAATATAACGGTATTGTCATAACACACACACACACGCACACACACATATATATATATATATATATATATATATATAAACATATATGCTTACCCAGCTTGACTTACCCTACATGCTGTATCCTTTCGTTAACCCGAGGGGAAAATCGAGATAGCAAACGGAAAAGGAAAGTACAACAGGCTACAGTGGACATCCAGGAAGTTGTAATGGAATAACAATTCCCTAAGACCACACAAAAATCCAGCCGGTTTTCGTATGATAACATTACTGCAATACAATTTATGTCGCTCAAGCCATTGTTCCATATAGACTGGATGAGTCTTTAACATACGTTTACAGAGTATAGGCTGACGATAACAGATTGAGTCTACGTTATAAATTATATTGGTTACATAAAACAAAACACACCGACAAACTGAATTGACAGTCAGATTATTGTACACATTTCACCGTTAGAATGAATGATATGTAACGATACACACTATCGTTAAAACAATCTTACCGAATCTTTCTTCTCTAGGTAACGTTCCTGTTTCCTAGCCTATACACTTAATACATCCTTCTGCAGTCTACAAATCCGATAAGATTTTTTACTGTCCTTTCACCGTTGCTATGTCACTGATGAAAACAATGAGTTTCATTCACGTGATGGAAAGTCGATTTTTCCCTCCCAATTTCTGACATTCCTGACACGTCCTAGCACTGTTGTGTGTCGAAGAGTGTAACAGTACTCCGAGCAAGTCACCAGTCAGCAGTTGGTATAGTTCATCAAATCGGCCCGTTATAGGATATCGGTAGTACTTCCTACCAATTGTTTCATGATTGTAGTAGAGTGTGGATGTGGGTGGAGTGTGGTATAGAGTTACACTTTCATTTCAGTGCTATACCAATTGTTTAAAGACTCTGTGCTCAGTCGTTCTGTGACGTGACTCATGACCACGGTGAAATCAGTGTTATTTCCTGTATATAGCAAGGAGCATTTTTGGCTGAAGATTCCTAACGATTTCTAACGGTCACCAATATTACCCGCAAAATACGTTCCAAAAATATACTCGACAGTCTTGTAGTATGTTCACCGATTATACCCAATATATATTTAGAAACATGAAATTTCCCATTCATCTTGTCACTGTATTCAATTAGTGTTGTTATTGCTCAATCATCCACACTCCCTCTATATCAGAACATGGGCCCATCAGAACATTTACATTATTTAGGTAAGCTCTTTGTGGGCCAAATTATAGCCTACCTTGACCTTGTCTCAAGTTTCCCAGAAATAGGCTCTGTTAAAGGGTGTGAAGACTCGCGCAAAAAGAAACGTCTAATGCCGTTAATCTGACCTAGTTTCGAATGAGGTGTAACAGAAGTGTTATAGACACCACCATCGATCCCAGAAAATACACTCACAGCTTGCTAGACACTAGTGTACAGTCAGTACATACAGCTGCGGTCAATACCCACAGCACAATGTAGAAACGATACAACGATGGACATCTCAGGTCCAGCTAAAGTTAACAAGGTATCACGTTTCATTACTGTCTGCATTTTGTAGTGACACGAACAAAACGTCACTTGCAAGCAACAGAAAGTTAACTTTTTCAGATGGCCGCACGCGGTTTGGGCCGAGTCTTCAATGCCTGTAAAGTGATTACGCGCGTACCGAAGAGAGCAAAAACACACACACAAAATACAAGAGCTAGACCACGCCTAGATGTGAGTTTAGTAATGAATATTCAACACTAAGCAGGGACTGTACCACCGATGTAACACATGCATACTGCTCAAGTTTCAGTTGTAGATTCCAAGTTAGGGTTAAAATGTTAAATTGGAAGCCACCCGACGTGAATTGGTAAATATACATAAGCCCTTGCGGGCTTCTTCCAAATTCGTGTTCCCTTAGCGTCGTAAATATAACTGCCTGGTGGCATGTAGTTATTATTTACCCCTATGGTCCGTCAGTAGTATTCCGTATTGATAATGGTTATGCGTTCATAAGGTATCCATACAGGACATATACATACAACACACTAATCCTGTTAGATAATAGTAGCACTGTATACTAGTAGTGATACCGGTTGTCTTCTTCTCGACCTAATCCTTCCTCTGCATTAGGTTTTATCACAAGTCAATTAGTTTCATATTATAGGACTTTGGAAGTGATATTATATAATAGAGTAGAATAGAGTATACAATAAAGTCAGTCTTCCTATGATCAGTTTCATCGAACGTCGTTTAGAACTTGAGCTCACTGTTACTGTCAGTAGGGTCGAGGTCATAGTATAATATTAGTAGCCTAGTCTGAGACCTAGTTCTAGTAAACTTACTCTAAGAGATACATTCCGAGAGAGATTGTGAAGATTACCAAAGGTGAAAAATATCGAAAATCTGTGACAACAAGTGTAGTATTATGTGTGACCATATATGCTAGGTGTTGAACACTTATTACTAGTCTGCTAGTCGCATCGACGATCAGCTGGTCTTCGAGCACGGAGAGCTTCGTTGGTACTGAATATGCATTACAGTGCGTTCTCTCATTGGCCTGTTTAAATCAAGAGGCATGGCGTAACAGAATACACAAATGAAATCTGTTTCATCGGATACATTTTTCGATACTTTCGATCATTAATTTCTTAATTAATGCAAAGTTCTTGGCAAAATTAGCTTGGTGGAACCTCTTTTCATGTAACATAATCAGCTTAAACGAATTAAGTTCCATGTTTGAAAATGAACAGTTTTATGTATTTCCTTTTTCCAAACGAACTAAGTTATTTAAATTCATCCCCATTTCGGTCTGTGCGAATGTATCCGTTGACCTTTTCTTTGTTAAACATTTGTGACTCATCTCTGCTGGACTTGAAACAAGATCATCAGACTTACCACATTAAAGGGTGTGAAGACTCGCGCAAAAAGAAAAGTCTAATGCCGGTAATCTGACCTACTTTCGAATGAGGTGTAACTCGAATAGGGGAGATGGGTGCGCCTGTTCATATACGAACCCTACGCTAAGTCCTCTTATATACTACTGTATTCGTTTTTTGGATCGCTAAGGTCGACAATATTGCAACTGACTTTGGTCATTATCATGAAGCGTGGCTCCAGGGGTGTGTGTTGTTATACCCCCTATTTCAATCCCACACAAAATGTTAACGTAGTTATTATAACTACTTGCGTGTATATATCTAAATATAAATAGATTTAATTTACTGTTAAAATTTGCCTCAGAATGCATTATGAAAACGTTGTCTGAAATACCAGAACGTTACCAAAGAAAAAGTATCCCCCCCCCTTCCGCGTTCCTGCCGGCTCCCGTTTTACCCCTGGTTACTCCAGTGGACTTTTCCAAAAAACTTAATCATTTGAGTCCCGGGACAACGTGATTCGAGAATAAACCTCGGATCATGATGGTAAGAATATGGTTTATCCTTAGCAAACAACTAAATACAATTATCTACCGCACAGCTCTCATCATATATTGCAAGAGTGCCCAACACCATATCCCCATTCCACCTCATTTCTCCTGACCCCCCCCCCCCCCCTTATGAGCTGGACAAAACCGTAAAAGATGTTGCAGAGAAATTGTATCATTGAATAACATTAACATTGTATATAATTTGGTGCTGTAATACACCCGATGTATCATCATTACAAACTGGCTATTAATTATGATTATTTACATTATACTGTTTGAAAATAAGAGCCTAGAATACAACGTGAATCTCAAACCGTTCACAGGTAAATGTGTGACGTGATTACGGTCTGAGCATTATTGATGTCTATACAGATAAAGCATGTCTCAGATTTAAGATCGATATAAATAGATAAGCGAAGGTACTACGTTGTAGCATTTTAGGTGGAGCATTTTGGAAAGATCATGAATAATTGAGATCATATTAGCATATCTTGATATGCAACTAATTCAATATTGGTGGGGAAAAAAAGCATTACTTAGCCCATAGTCACATTTCCGATTCATAATTTCCGCAAATATCGGTGATGACCACATGAAGCTGCCATCACGGCATATAGCGCATCGAAGCCGATAAAAGTTATATATATGAATGAAGAAAATGTGCAGTTCTGTTCAATTCGTATATGTTAAACGACATACCCCTATACCGTGTCGATCGACATAATGACAATACTAGCCCTCTGGTTTAAGATTTATACGCATTTTCAAACGCTTCATTTTCATGTATGGCAACGAGTTGCAAACTTGATAGCTGTATATGATAGCTGTATATTTGTCAGTGATGTTTTGTTCACTCTTAATCAATACTAGCATCACGGAGTAGTATCAAAGTAGAATGTCTAACGTAACAATCTCCTATAAATTCATGATTCTGAATGTTTTCGAAAGTTTCTTACTACATTTTGGCCAACATTCAGAAAAAGTATCACAATTAAGGAGATTAGCAGAGAGACAATCAAAGCTTTCGTAGTCCAGTATTCTACTTGAACATTTTGTACCTGCAGCCATTTATTCAGTAAAAAAGCGGCCGAGCTTCCATGATCATATATCCATCATATATGTGCGTAAAGTGTATATCAGCCGTCACGGTTGTAACACACGGAGGAACAAACGTGATACCTACATGAGACGAACCTGGTAGTGTTATAACATCCAGTCTCGTTAATTCTATATAGATTCGTAGAGTTCAGAAAAACGTTTAGATTGTCTAATACTTCTGGACAGAGGTGCTCTCTTTAGCCTGTCATACTTCAACGAGTCATTATATGCAGGAGTAACACCAGGCTGACTCTGAGGAGGGTGGTCTAACTTCCCATAAATGGAATCATCTTCAACGAAGCTCATAGGTATATTTCCATGACTAAATCGATGTTTGTGTTCATTATTTGAGTTTTTATTCTTATTTACTTTAGCATATAAACTGGCAAACTCTGTTGGCGGTTGTTGATCTCGTAACGGCACCACGGATGAATTTCGAGTCGAGATTGGTGAACTTGATCCAACGACGGTTCCATTCAGGTCGTCCACTATTGCGTAAGCTGATGAATTTGAACGGCTAACTCTTCCCATCGACAGCAATGAAGAAGGCCGCACATTTTCAGAAGTATTGGTCAATTTACTGGATTTTTTAACGATAGCGTATGGTGGGATATTAGTTGTAACCAACTGGACTTCCTTCAGCTCTGATAAGCTATCCTGTGTTCCTTTGGGTTGCATAACCTCTAAGGATTCTATCGCTGCCTCTGGAATTCTTGGAAGAGAACATTGCGGGATCTTTTTCGTTGTATTTGGCTGTGGTTGGTCTGGAACCATTTTCTCTCGCACGTCCATCACATCCACGTAAGATACAACCCTTTGCTCTGGAAAAAAAAACATAATGTAAAAATGTTTCTATATTGTCATTGCATATAGCTATCTACCCCCAGCTCTCTGCGAGGGATGCTGTGTACGGGCAGTCCTCCGCCAAACCAAACCAAGCCAAACACTACCATCATGTATAATATGAGATCGGAATATCTATTGGCATTTCATCTTAAAAGGGATATTCCGTTAGCAGATAATATAACACATACAAAGAAGAGAGACTATTCCACAAGTTACTTCACATTTCATCGCAATATCTTGTTCCTGACTTTAGCTAGTGGTATTTCAATGTAAGCTATTTTTGCCAGATAAAACCTTCCTTGCTTGCATTCATAACATACCACCAAATTTTAAACATGTGCACCTCCACGATATCAAATGCTACAAGGATGTGATTTTGACCTTACGATGTACATTCAGTTATTTCTACAATGAATTTCTGACACCAGAATACATTAAATTTAAGGTCCCTATTGATAAAGCAGTAGCATCAGGCCAAAACCTCTGTCCTCATCCATGTTTCGTATTAAATTAACCAATATTACAAGATGGAAAAGGCAATGTATTGTTGGGTTTACAATTTATCACTGTTACTGTTGTTGATGTGTCATGCAATAATTTGAGACCTGTACGGTATGTTGTCGGCATCAAAGATGTTTACTTACAAAGCCTTTACCTTACAAACAAGAACATATTATGGATGACCTCGGTAACACTTGCTTCTTTCTTCGTAACCTCATTTACTATTTTGTGTATTGCATGCAACGACTTGAGATATTTTAATTATATTTTTAATTTTTTAAAGGTAAAAAGAGCAAGGTTTTGTACGATGACCAATAATCCTTACTTTGTGTCCTCTTGCTCAGTGCTTCAGAAATTGTTTGAGATTTCTTCCTGGTTGTTCTTCGGGAGTATTGGTCCCTCGACAGAAGCATTCTGCAAAAAAATGAACAGTGTAAAAATGAACAGTTTCAATTCAATGACTTAAACTTCCTTTGATTTTTCCACTATAATGGATTTTACATAATTAAAGTGGTTTCAATGAGCCGCAAAGGCACTTCATTTAAAGATAGACAGCATCAACATGCCATTTTCTTCATACCTCCCCAGGTGTTACTCATTTAAGACTGAGATCCTATCATGAAATTAGAAGGAAATCCCATATAATTTCTAAAACCACAACGAATAAAGATTGTTGGTTGTGGGATCAATCTCCATCACATAAACAAATCCAATTAAAATAAATATATAACTAAATCAGCTTTTAATTAAGTACGCTACAGAAAAAAAACATCTTGACGTCATGGGTGCACGTACTTTAAACTAAAAGGCATCAAAGTCCAGTTTGGATAGGAACTTTTGCCATTAAAGAAAGGATGACAAGAAACGAAGGCAATGCAATCTTATGTTCAATTGTATAAGTCATTATAAAAAATCAATACTTACACGTCACGCGCCGTTATTTTACGCATCCTGAGCTTCATGATTACCACACCAACCAAGACACCTGTAAGTGACATGACCACGCCTACTCCTAGCGCCATGCCAACCATTCCAGATCCGTTGGTAGGGTGATAGTTCTCAGGAGCAGTGTCGTAATCTCTTCCGTCAATGGTCAAAATCTTTTTATCTTCTACAAGAACTGTCCTTCCACCGCCATGATGTGACCCATCGGCAACTCCTCTGCCTGTACCATCGTAATGCGAAATGCCGTCATGCACTACAGGGGTTTTTCTGGGCACTACTTTCTGGGTTGGTAACCTCTTGCTTCCCTCTCTTGAACCTTTTTCTCGACCAGTACCTTTTGGATTATGCTGTGTCGAACCTGATCGATTTTTCTTTACGGGTGGGGTTGCCTGTGTCGGGTGAGAGTTAACTCCTGTGTAAGCAAGATACAAGAAGCAAAAGAAAATTAGCAAGTGGGAATAAAATACAAGTTTACCAAGTAGAATTCAGGTAAGCATCACGGCAATTCCGGTAACCGATTAAGCAGGTGTTATGTGTGTTTTTTCAGAATTTGGAAGAGACGGGAGGAATAGGGTCGGTTGGAGGTTAGTGTGAGGTGGACGGTGGGAGTATGAATGAATTTCAATTCAGGGTATTATAAGTGCAGATTTATACAGCATCATGATATAGTATATACCCTTATATTATGCAGGTGAACGTCACTATGAACTATAGAATAACGGTAAAAACGAGAATAAGAGTTAGTGGAAGTTAAGTGCTACTGTTATCTTTATACGCTAATGCTAAAATTCTTGTTGGAAAGGGTGCAGCGGGAGAGCCGTTTTACCCAAATTTCAGTTTGGTACCCTATGTCCTGGCAAAGGACAGGACGATGGAATTCAACTTAGAGTAACACATACCTCACACCACCGATAACTTTGAAACATGCAACCATCGAACACTATCCACCACCATCCGACACCATCCACCGCCATCCACCACCATCCAACACCATCCAACACCATCCACCACCATCCAACACCATCAACCACCATCCAACACCATCCGACACCATCCATTACCATCCAACAACATCCACCACCATCAACCACCATCCAACACCATCCGACACCACCCACCACCATCCAACACCATTCAAAATATATAAAAAAAAACAAATAAAAAGTGAAGTTCAAACTAAGTTAAGACGAACTTTGTAACGATGATTAAACTACATCAATTAAATTGACTCTTATTATAAATAGAATAATTGACATTGGCGAAGGGGTGATCACTCAGAAGCACTTGTTATTACTGATATTTCAAATTTTATGTAAAGTCATTCAACTATCGCAAATTTGGAATTCCCACAGGACGTTGAATATGTTAAGGCATTATATATTTTACTTAAATTATTTCTGGACGAAAGTCAGCATTTATTAGGGCAATATAACCAGATGACTATATAAATAACATATGGGGAAATTACGAATGTGTTATATAGAATAAGAAATATATTTAGAAGGGGCGGTGACTCACAATCTCATGTTAACATGACATTTCACACTTTTTTATAAAGTTATCACGAATTTTGATATCATTCAATCAGCCTGGAAGAACGAAAGTATACATTGACCGATCGTATAAAGTGACTACGCATCCACGCGTGTCCTATTTACAGTACGAGTGAGTGACATGACAGGAAAATTAAAATGAAAGCATAGCTCGTCTCAATTTCAAAAACGAAAATAGTTATTAAAGACCAGGAAGTCATGTCTGTATTTCTCTCTACATCGTGTGTTATTTCCAGTTTAAGAATATTGACTGTGTATGACCTATAAATTAAGAAAAGGTTCCCAGTTTGTATAATCACCTACACTCAAAACAAGTTGGTCAAACATTTTACGCAACAAAGGGTAAACACCTATCGAACACAATTTGGATTTCGTAAAAAGTAGACAATGTTGAACTAATTTTCACAAATTGTAGCAATGATATTGATTAAACTGTCTTAATTGTACTGCTTTGTGGAAAACGTGTTGGGGTAACATATTTACCCAACTTTATCAGATTGTAGTTTGCCAACCGATTCCAAACTTAATAATAAATCTTGTTGCGTCATCATATTTTTAGACATGACGAAAGCGTTATCAAATGGCTGAAGACCAGATTACTTGGATGAAACAAAAGACAAACACCTCATTTCCAGGTAACATTATTCACGTATACAGTTGTGGGAAATGTGTAATGCAAAACAGGCGGAAGTGAGTAACGCTTGGTTTCGCATCGTTAGCAATAGCTCTTAGCAGATCCAGTTTCACACACATTCATTTAGCTTTAGCTTCTTACACCTTGTTCGCTGTGAAGGTTATAATCTTTATAGCGCAATTAAACCTCTCTAGCAAATCCATGTTCATCATTATCTATGGAAAGGCAATTTCTCAACCAAATTTGACAGGGAGTCAAGTGATGTCTGAAAATGTGTCCAAGTGATAATAGAGTCCATACTAAAATGTTTGCCCAGCTAAACGCAATGTCATAGATATCACTAAGCTAGTAAACAAGGTGCTATACTTGTTCAAGCGGAGCTCCCTGAAGTCACCACAGAAATACACAAAATTATGTAAGGCGAGAGAAACGATAGAAATTCTCCAGATTCCCCGAGGTAGCACGTCCAGGGACTTTTAGCAATTTCGAAGCAAACGTGACAGTTCGGAGCGATATTTATTGGAAATAAAATTGTTTATCTGGATAGTGCTTAATATTAACGTATCTGTTTCTTATATGTTTCTGTGGTATCATACTTGATGGAATTAACAAATTAATTTCCTTAGAAGAATTATCAAGGAAGATGATTGCGTAAGAGGCGCATAGACTTTGATTTAGAAGTTTCTCGTCTTCCTCCTAGAGAAGATAAAACAAATGGGGCTAACATTGGCATAAATCGCTTCTGTTAATGTATGTATTTAAAACAATGACCTATCTGTTAGGTGTTTGTCATTCGTATGAGCAGTTTTGGTGATTCAGTTAGCAATCATCCTCTACCACCCTTTTTGTTATAACATTTCAGAGAGCAGTGAATTCTGCTGCTGATACATTCTTCATTCCCCTACCCCCACCCCCCCCCCCACCCTCACACACGCACACACCCTTTCGCTACACATTGAACAGCGAACCGATTAGAAGCGAAGAATATTTCTCACACCTGCATTGTTGATACCTACTACTTGAATTACTTGTAACACACTGCCAGTTGACTGCCTCATATCCAGTACAGCAAACATTGGTAGTACGGTATCCAATTCTTGACATCTCTCTGTATGCAGGTACATAAAGTGTTCTGTAACATAAACAACACACCAACGTTAACAATAACAAAACAATAAACATATTGGCGGAATGATATTTTCATCCAGGAATTACAGACCTGTCCAATAAATGCTTTCAATCTCGTCCAAATAGATATGTCACGGATATGATCTCAAGAGTGCGAGCCTGGGCTAGGAAGCATTTTATTTGATTTGAACTTTCGCAAAGATGAGAGTTACTTGGTTGGCTGGGGCTAATGGTCCCAGAAGCCCTCCGTTACAGTTATAAAACATGAAATGGTTGAAAGTATGACAGTAAACGAGCAACACAAGAAAAGCAAACCAAACGTTTACAAAACGTTGACTAAAACAGTAACAAAACATACAGCAAGAACATAAACAAGAAAAACAAGCAGATGAAGAGATAAACAAAAATATGACAATAAAGAGTTATATTATATCGTCAATTGAAACTTTAAGACGGTTTATGGTTGACGCACTCTTTAATTGTTGTTCTGTTCTTTTGTCCCAATATAAGAAAAGCGAATTTATTAAATTCGATTTTTCCCCTCCCCCCCCTTGGACATGTAAAAGGCTAGCGAGGAAGTTGACCTTAGGCAATGGTTGTGGACAGAGCCTGTATGTTTAAATATATCTTTCTTGTACGAACGTGAGGGGTAAGGTCATTCAGGGATTTATATATCATTATCAGCTGCTTTGGCTTTAAATTTTGGACTAATATTTTCCAACCTATTTCCTTAAAAGGTTCTTCGGATCTCTCGTCGTCGGATATGCAAAGAGAGGGTGGCAGAACGGAACATTGCTTAGTGGAAAGTAAATGTTTTTATTGAACAAGTTATGCTTATTGGGTATAAACGGTCCGGCACACCTTACCTGTAACGGCTGCATTGTAGCAGTCCGAACCCACATCTTGTAACGTAACGCACAACTTTCGTTTGGATTCCAGTAATTGGTACTTTTTGAACTGTATTGAAACTGGAATAAAGAAAAGAGATAGATTTATTTTATTAAACTTTATATCTATACTTACAAGAAACCAAATAATAACTTATATTGCACGCAACTTTATGATCAACTGTTGTTAAAAGCCGTTCGAATAACATCAATATGTAATGAATCTTAAGTTGGCTAAAACAATCCTCACAAAACGTAGCTAAACCCCTTAACCAATATTCCGTTTGTCGCACAGTAACAATGCAACGGCTACCTTACTTTCAGGAGATCCACTAATTCAAAGAATATTCTTGGTCAATGGGGGGAAAGGACGATCAATGTACATTTAGATATCGAAGATGATTCGACGCCAGCTTGGCTGTAACTCATATTATCTGGATAGTATCTTGCGACAGTTCGGACCAACCTGTCCACGTCTTCAAACGTTAAATCTCTCAAGAATAGACAGAATATAGGCCAAGAAGGAAATAACAGTTCCCTTGCAATTATATTCGAGCTATTTCTATTTACAGATAGGGCTTTGTTATAAGTATAAGGATGAACAGATTGAGCTGTATATAGTATCACTTTGGGGAGTTGGTGCAGTATACGTCCAGACTGTGCTAAGTAGAATGGTGGCGCTGCGGTACGACCTGGCATTAACTTAAATATACCACACGAAACCCTCATAGCCTGTTTATATCAGTTGATAGTCCCATCAGCTGTAGGAGTAAGTTATATCAAAGAAAGGATAGATGATAAATTCAATCATTACGGTGACGATTTCATATCGGAAATTGCAACTTTGTAAATGTGAATTGTGAATGATGAAGATTGATTGATAAGTATTGGTAGAGATACGTATCTTGTTGAGATGGTCCCTTAAACAGCGAAGTGTTGGACAAATCACAGACGAGCGTCAAAGTCCTAAGGGACACAGAGTCTATTAATTAATAGGCATTATTTGTTCATATCGTCCTTGCTGTTTTAACTATTCTAACCTTTATAACTCTCAACTATGTTTTATACATCCTACTTTATTCTTCATAAACATGACACTTGAAACTTGAGACTACAATAAGCTTATATTTCCCTTTCCCTTAAGAATAATCTGTAATCTTTAAAGAGCGTCTGTGCAAAAACAAATCCATGAAACATCATATCCGCTGCAACGTATGAGGCAGTTGTTTTTACATCTTATTTACATTTTACAGAATTCAAGATAATTTATGATAAAAAATTCCTCTTCTTTCTATTCTTATCGTTTTATGTCATGCGATAATTAGTCCGTTCTATCTTCGATGGTATGTTTTGTGCCAACTAGTGATATAATCAGAAGCAAACGTTTAATTGCGTGTCACGAAACTTCTATGAACATCATAAAGTACCTTTAAACTATATATATATGTATATCAATACCCAGTGGCAAAGGTACTCTGTATTCCTCGTTCTCTTTTATACCGTGTAAAGATTTCGTTATTTCTGAGATGTCTCCCTAAATCGACATCTTTATCAATTTTGACGGATGTTCAGCTGATGAAGATTGAAAGGAGATACTCGAGAGATAACGTTTGAGGTAGTCGCAGGGTCTGATGAGGAGACTTGAGAATAGGGATGAAGGACGAGAGAGGACGTGCGTCTCCGGAAAGGAAAATCTCAAATTAGAATCAAACGGAAAGATGAGTAGACAAAGGGAGTCCCGAGATGATACACAAGAGACAGGATGGATACGAAAAGAGGGACCGTTTCTGTCTTAAAAATATGGCAAATATGTCAAACGAAGAATCTGTAGACCATTTTAAGATAACTGAACGTCTGAAGTCACTATAGCGTTACATATGCACACGCATTTATTCTATTGCTGAATTAAGTAATTAACACAATCTTCCTTAATCTCGTTACAACGGCCATCGTTATGGACGATACTTAAAGGCAGAAAAGTTGAACACTAAACCTGACAGAATGTGTCACGTGGTCAGTGAGCTGCCGAATGCGTATACATTTCATCTTTGTGCTACACCGACAGAAACCACAAGATTTATATCTCAAAAACATCGTTATTCTTCTTATTGTGAGAATTATGTATTACTAAAAAGTATCATGTCAAGATTCAATAATCGCAGACAAAAAGTCGTCTTCCGGTATTAATTCTAAAGAGTGATATGTAACCTATATATGTTAACATATACGCACACTTTGTACAATTCCATCTATCAGCCGTAACATTTTGTAACACCTGTGTACATTGTTCACACTATAATAGCACTTTCATCATATTTCTACAAATTGCCGACTGCATATACTTTTATATAGACACTTACATATATACCATGGGACTGAGACCTGTATGCATATAATTATTCATCATTCTGATATCTGCAAACGCATTGACAGAAATTGTCCTTCTTTTCAAATTTAATTTTCCTTTACTACAATTTCTCTTTTTCTCATATTTATACGATGGAGTGTTTTCACTGATACACATTGTACTTTCTGAATTTAAGTTTTCTTCGAACAATCACTAGCTTGATGTAATTAGCCTTCAATCTTATTAACTCACTTGGTTTTGATTAACTGTTCCTAAGGTCATTTCCATAACTAAGACAACAGGAAGTGACCATTGGGGCAACTGTGGATGCTTTTGTTACAAACCATTCAGAGAATATAGGGACTTTCCCTGCATGTGATTTTTGTTCATACTTCTAAATAATCGGGAAGCATACTAGTTAACTCTTTATTATTTAGTTAATGAACTCGTGCTGCTAATACCCTTAACAAATCTACCTCATTTCCATGTGGTTTTATTATTTACAATTCCGGTAATACCTTGCGTCCGTTCCATAAAATATAACTAAAGCAATATGTAAACGTATATTAGAACTTTCGAGTTAGAAGGAAATATTTTTTTAAATCGTCATTCATGAAAGAGGCTTGATCAACTTGATCCGATTTCAAGCCCCAGTCCCCCAGTCCCCAGTCCCCCAGTCCCCTAGTCCCCCAGTCCCACGGTCCCCTTTCCTAGATGATGTAACCACGTGCATAAACTCAGTAAGAGCATGCGCACTTATATTTTACCTACTGATATGAAGTACGCTGATTGTTCAATATCGCTGAAATATGATAAGCATTCGGCTTGCCATCACAGTCTGTCCCATGCTCGTACAGTATACCTAAAACAGTTACAACGCGTGTTACTATGCTTAATATTATGGATAACTTTGCAATGTAAAATGAAGTAAAACATTACTAAAATGTTTCAAAAATGCTAGTTTATTCGGGGCGCTTTGCGCGCACCTATAGATAGTTGTCTCATCATTACTTTCTGTAGGGCAGCTTGGATGGAGTTATTGTTCCAAATCCCCTTGCAGCCACTATCGTCATCATCTATCCTCCCTACCCACAAGCCATATACTCCCCACCCACAAGCCCCTACATCATCACGTCGACCGGCCGTTAGTTCGAGTTAGGCTATTACAAAAACAATATGGTCAAATTGTGACTTTTGTGGTCTATAAAATGCGCATCCAATGCCATTTGAGAATAGTTAAATGCTTCATTCTAATGCTCACAATTTTCTCCGGGGGATTCGCTCCCGGATCCCACACCCGGCGTTGCCGCTGGGCCCCACCAGGGGCTCTAAGGCGGACCCGGCACCCCACGGCTTCGGGTGGAGCGCGTCGTGCTCCAGCGTCGTCTTCGGCACCGTTGGTTCATTCCAACCTGAACACCCTCTTTTTTGCCCCAAACGACATATATTTATATATATATATATATATATATATATATATATATATATATATATATATATATATATATAATATACACTAATTTCCTGTTTATTTAATGTATACCTAATGTAACATAATTGTCTAGGTAACAAACTTGTCGGATGTCATTCTTTAATCTTTTTCTTTACATACTTGTTGATAATAAGCGCACTGCAGTGTGTAATTTCCCGTTCGTCATGTAGCTACAAATGTTGCAAAATCTATGAAATGGTGTTTTACTGTCCTAAGTTAAAGTTATCAATGACTTGGTCCAATATCTTTACAAGTACTATCAGTGATAAAATAAAAACCACACCCCACACCACATTTTTTTTTCCATTATAACAGAAGTAGGCCTAACTTAATATTGACATATAACAATCGGGAAGAAGTTGGTATTATCATTAAGTGTTTAGTCCATGCAGTAGTTTTGCTCCTATCCACGTTTTTCTTCATCTTTGATCTACAGAAGCCTTTATTTGATAGCAGAGAATTGACTTTGTACTTTTAGGAAATAAACACAACACATTTCATTACAGCATAAGAAAACTTGTATAGGTCTAAGATAATTTACATATAACAATCGGAACTGATGTTAGCATTATCATTAAATGTTTTAATGCTATCGTGTAATTTATACTCGCATACCACGCATGGAACTAGAGAAGCTGATATTTGAAAACAGTGAAATGGTTTCCTAAGTTCAGTGACGAAACACAACCCGCTGTTTTAAAATGCAATATCAGAGTCTTAAATCGCGTTCATTCTCGCTGAATGAAGTTCGGTATTGGTCGACATAAGTAGGCCTTCCATCTTTCACAATTAAACAGCAAGTCCTTGAAAGCCTTCTTTAAGTACCTCGGGCTAGAACAATGTATGACGGTATTCCCATATTTGAGAAGGAACTCCTCTCCCCCCCCCGCCCCCCCCCCAAAAAAAATTCCGTTCCCTTCCAACTCATTGTCATATCTATGTCAGATCAACGGTTCGAATGAAAATTAAACTGCTACGCCATTTCTTCTTCTTTTTTATTCCTTTTTTTTTGTGAAACGAGTTTTAACACCAACTCATAAACAGGCCGTCTCATTGACACTTGTCAAATTCAGGAAGAAGACTTATGTCCAGTTCCTTAGTTCCTTCTTTAACAAGCGTTGAAAGATCTAATATTGAATGCAGTCAGTATTTCTCTCCTCATCCTTCCTCTTAGTTTCACTTGTGAACAATAACGATGAAAATGGAAGTTTTATTAACACAAAATGGAGTTAAAATGGCGGTGTATATACGGACACTCTTCTTCGGCTTACAGTTGTAGTCCAGCTACGTCAAGCGGCCACATCTCCTGCCATTTGGTCATCATGATTTTAAAGACATATATCTCAGGTTAACATCGACAATGTCCTATACTGATAAGATTATATAGGCTTATTTCTAATGTTATAAGTCATACATATTTGAATAGTTAACGAAGATACGCATTCTTCCAGTACATAATTATTTTAGCTGCCTTTGATTTTCAGGATTACTAGAGAGATATGACTTATTTTAACATAGCCATGTCCTATAGTAGATATACATATGCGAAATGTATGTAAGGGGAATGCATTTCCATGACAGGACTATGTTATGTCCAATGCTGATTGAAACCTTCATCTCTATCAAAAATAATAAACTTGTTTGGACAGTTGAAGCAAATAAACACATGACCACATTATACTAATATAATCATGCCTAAATGTAGAGGCATATATGTGTGTACATTAAAATACATACTGCCCGATAAATAATTAAAGGTTTATCGACAGACATGACCAATCTCACAAGTCTATTTGAAAGAAAACCATGTCTTGAAAAATAGTGCCAACTGCTATCAAAATTGACTGAAATCAGTTTTAACCCAATTCCGTGGCAGGTTTATAGACTGCCATGATTTTATATATATATTTTTTCTTTTAAACACATTTGGTTTCAATGTGACAATAGATATTCCGTCCAAAGCTGTAACCATCGAAGTAAGAAGTTTTTTACAGCGAGTTTTTGTAGCAGATCTGTAGAGTCCAAATTCTTATCTAGGTAGAAGCACACGTGGGAATGTTGAGACATAGTACAGGAGAATGGGTCAGAATGAATAGGTACCCTTCACCCACCCCCCCCCCCCACGCCCTACTCCATGGTTCTCTGGCCAAGAAATTTGGCAAATAAGAGCCTGTTAAATAGAGGGATTTCAGAGTGCAAACACGATTTCGATGTAAACCATATGTACCGCACTTGATCGATTCTTAGCGCGTGGATACCTGTATTATAATATGACACTATATAAGCATATTAGGATTGTTGACATCTGGAGTTATCCTTTACCATATTGCCGGTATAAATAGAAATGATATCAATTCAAATAATTGATTTAAAAGAAAAAACAATGTCGGCTGTTGAGGATTTGTTAACTTACCTCACTGTAACAGAACATACATTATTTCCATTTACTTGAGTTGGGGTTTCTTGTCCAGATGCTACGTCCGCTAGTGTAAAGTAAAGCACTACTACTACTAGACTCCAAACTCGAGGAATCATCTTGGCCTTCCAAATTAGAAAATAAAAGACGTGATCTGAAGTTGTTTCAAAAGTTGATAAACCACAGCAGGATGTAACACTGATGTTATGCGCAAGACGTTTTTAATTCTTTTCACTGCATTCAAAACGATTTTTTAAATTTCCTCTTATGCAATGTATGGATTTTAGAATATCACAAAGCAAAAGGAACTACCGATGTGTTGATGTCGATATCCAAAAATTTCAAAACCTTCTTTTATAAATCATGATTTTCAAATTAAAGTTTCTTTCTCACGTTCTTTGAAGTAAAAAAAAAACGATGTTTTAACCTAAACCCCTGTGTGGATATAACTTACAAGTAAACGCTGCATGGATATCACTATACCCAGCTACGAGTGATTAATTTAATTTCCTGTGAGTCAAAATAGCATCAAAGGGGATTGGCACAATTAATGCAGAGGTCTTCACAAGAGTAACCTATATGCCTAAACCATCGCCACGGGAGAGTCCATAAAAGACCTTATTAAGGAAATCATTAGAATGAACACATACGCTTTAAGCCGGATGATCCTTATTTCAGCTGAGATTCAATGTCACAGTTTAATCGACTTGTATATGAGATGGAAAGATAATTTCTAATTACTAAACATCATATTAACTCCGGCGGTGTTAACAAAACGGGCAAAGGAAATATGTTATAAGAACCCCGTCATTATAAAACACACATGCATATACATGTCATGGGATTGTTTGTGTTGTCAACGCAGCTATATGTAAGGACACTCCAAAGTTGATCTGCGCTATTTATTATTAGGGATGATGTTCTCAAAGGTAGTTTATACAATGTTTGGTCGGTATTGTTTTTGCGATAACATGATGATAAGTAATAATTCTTGACAGCTTTGAAATTTCTTTTCCGATTTTCTCTTATCTTGGTTTCACCCTTTAAATTGATGACGTAACACAACAATGACTGGAGAAGGATAATGCGCGCATCCATGCGGGCTCTTCCAATATACGAAGATTCGATAGTCTCCAAAGCATCGTGGGAAGAGTTATAAATATAAGGGTTCGAATGGTCCTGATAGACCAAAAATCTTAGTTATCAATAAAGACTTCAACCTTTGCATTGAATGAACCGCTAGGATGTTACATGTATGTGAATATCACATGGCTTGATCACAGTGACTCAAAGATGAAACGCAACCCACATGCAGCTTTTAATGATTGCAGTTTTAAGGAACTCATGCTTAAGGAGCACTCTGGGATTCTCTCCCAGATAATGTTTTTATATGTCTATCAAATATTACATTTAAAAGTGCCCTTAAACACTTTCTTATCACTAAATAACTGTGACTAATAGTTTTCTTGGTTATGTTTTAGCCTTAAATAGCTGTGACCTCTTTCTTCGTGTTTTGTTTCTCACACATCTGTCCCTTTTATTGTCTCATTATTGGACGTATTTGTATTTTTAAAGGGGTGTTCACGCTTAGACCTATTAGCCACTCCTCGATCTCTTTCTCCTTAAAATTACCAGAATACGTGTAATATTATGTTGGGTTTTTTTTATATCAAAAGTAATAAAGCTCTATGAATCTGAATCTAAAATAAATCTCGATCAGCTTTAAGGAATGCAGGCTTAAATATTGCCTTCTTTTTGAAGGTATGCAGCTTAACGAAATGCAGCTTTAACATGATGAATTCAGCTTTTCGAAACGCAGCTTTACGAAATACAGTTTCAAGGAGTGCAGCTTCAGGACTGCAGCTTCGAGGAACTCAGGCCCAAAGAATTCGGTCTTGGGGAATGCAGCTTTAATCAGCACAGCTTTACGAAATGTAGCTTTAAGGAATGCAGCTTTGAGGAATGCAGCTTATGGAATGCAGCTTTAAGGAATGCAGCTTTTAGGAATGCAGCTTTAGGAATACAGCTATGGGCAACGTAGCCCAGGAAGCTTAAAAGCAGTAGTTGGTCTGTAATGTCATCGTGAGAGAGGTTCTTCAAAATCTTTATTTTCCTATCCCAATCTTCTTGTTAACTTCGGGGTTCATCAAAATGAAACTTTGTTTGCCAAAATATAATTGTTCTTTGTGAATATAATCATTTATTATATACAAAAATCAAAATATTCCATCTCAATTGTCATGATGATATTATTTCTTCCACTCTTGCCGATGCGTTCACAAAATATCAGCAAATTTGTTCATGCCTTCAACATACAAAGTGTTATGTGGATTTACTTTTGACCTAAAAAATACCACATTATTCCTGCGAATTATTTATTTATTTTTGATAAGGCATTCGAATTACATTCCGAAACTGGACAATATTTCCCCATTCTGGTAATGGGACCATTTGACCTCCACCGGAAACGTGAACATGGCATTTATTTTTACCCGTATATCCCCTGTATCATTACGTAATTTACGAGGCCTACGCTAATCATACTGTTTATTTCTGCGTTTGTTGTACTGATTCAGTGGAACAGGGCAATTACATTTAAACTACATCCTGGGACTCGACAAACAAGTCCTGCAGGAACCTGGATATAGCGAATTGCCCTCAATTATACTTGATAAATCAGTCTACCAAGATTAATCAAAGTGTTGTTAACAACACCCTCCATTCATTTCTTTTCCAGTGAAATAGGCTACTTCCTGACTTTAAGAGGATCTTCTAGATATTTCTGTTTTTTAACCATTCAATACCACGAAGCCGTAAATTTACATTTCTCGTTTCGTGAACGTTTGATTCTCAGGAATTTGTTTCTACCAAGAGAGCATTATATTAAACGAATGACCTTCTCCAAAATGGAAGAAAGAAAAACATGGAATATTTTGTATTTTTGTTTATTATTATCTGTAATTTTGGAATCAGGTGACGGGCAGGAGCCACAAGGATTAAATCCGGAAGGGGCCAATGTTTGTAGTCGCACACAGAGGTAAGTGATGCGTGTTTAAGGGGCTTGGGGTAGTGGTAATGATGGGCGGACGGGCCGACATCGTTGGAAAGTGAGCACAGTAGTATCATTTAACCTGCATGTGAGGTGTCTTGTGACTGAGAACCGAAACTAATTCAAATCTGGAAGCTTTGCAATTGCAAGCACGTTATGATAAATATACACGAATTTCCGATAAAATCGTACATGATACATTTCAAACATAATCGTTGCAATTGAAAATTATTTGTTGTGAAATAATATTACAGCAAAAGAAAAGAATTACTGTATATATAAGCAAGAAGATTTAGCAAAATAGTAATAAACTTCGGCATATTGATGTCACAACCCTGAGTTATCGATATGTCAGCGTAATGGAGATAGATAGGTTTCGTGTATCTCCTCAGATGTTTTGTGGGATCGGTATGTTTGAAAGTTATCTCCTCAGATGTTTTGTGGGATCGGTATGTTTGAAAGTTATATACTCTCCAAAACAGATCAGCGACACCGAAGGTCAGGTCTGGCTCCGGTTACATAATTGTGCCAGGGTCCCGTTCTTTAAGTTTAAGTCATTTTCCTTCTTAAATTTGACAAATTAAGATTACATTGTTCTTTTTCTTACATTGACGAGCCTGGCACTTAATTGACTTAGGCGCGTGGCTATAGCCCATTGAACTACACTGCCCTGCCCAGTGTACTATTGGATGTAGGCCTAAACATCGGTGATTAAGTTATTATCGTTATTCTAATCGTGTGTTCCATTAAATACGATCTTGCTAAGACTGTGAATTAGTGTGCGTCTATGATAACAAAATAAAGAATGTGATGGGTTCAAAGCATGGCGTAACAAATTATTTATAGTTCTAACTTTATGTTCCATATTAATATTATTTCACCGATCTCTTTTCTAAAATAAACATTTCGTTATGCTTCTCGTTATTTTGTTTCTCCTTTTTTTAGGGGTTTGGTTTTTATAGATCTTATCGTCGTAAATTAAACTATGCCTTACTTTGATTATATGTTTTACAGAATTACGCAATACTTTTTAATGGAGCCCTTAACTTCACCTTTGACCCGTGACACTTCAGACTCGGATGTTGACGAAATAGAGTAAGTACAAGGGAAGTGAGAATATTTATTCATTTCTAATTTCATTATCTTTATTAACTAATTAATCATATGCGATTTGATCGATAACAAGGGTATGTTTAAACCAGCCATATTAGTTTTATTTAACTGATTTTAGTCAATTATTATTTGTCATCGATATTAAATCTTACAACAATCAAGTGGCATTAGCTTGACCAGTCAAATTTTCATTACAAATAGTAATTAAAGTAAAACTCAATTTTTAATCATAAATTACTCGAACGTACCTCCTTTGGTGAAACGTTATGAGAAAATGTCTTAACAATTGAATCTTTGTAATGCAATTTTAAGTAACACTCTCGATAGGTTCGGAAACATGAACCCCTAGAGTCAAAATCTCCTTGAAGACATTTTAGTATATACCAACAAGATTTAGATATAAACAATTCAAGAAGAGATGTAAAATTGTCGTGTTTACAAACGAATATTAGTTTTAATTCTATCCACACTGGTAAGGAATTATTCTGCTCCCTTTCTCCCCTATACCCTTCCCTTCTCGGTTCGTATGATTATTAAATTGTTTAATGAGTCCAAACTGATCTGCCGACAAAATAACAGACACAGAAGTCTAACCATTGAATATAAACTTCCTTATTAATTTGCAGCTACGCATATATAAGATAAACAGTGCAATTTTCATATTTCCACTTCATTAATTACAAGATGTTCCCCTACCATAATCCCCTTTCCTTCCTCGTAGGATCTGAATGAACAGTATATACATGAGATGAAAATATAAATACATTTAACTCCATGACAAGTTACTAACAATATATTACGATTAAACATATCGAGATTTTGTTTGAATGAAACTACCCATGCAGTATCTGAGAAAACTGCAATTGGCCGATCAGCACCTTTATGAAAGTAGCCTTTTTTCGAAGACTATACTAACTATTTTAGCATGCTAGAGTTGAGATCAATGTCCCGTTCAGTGTATCTTACTTTTGCAGACCAAATGACATGGCCATGCGACCTAGGACTCCAGTTGGTGTCCGAACGACCACAATCATTGTATATGAATGCTGTTCAGGTTGGCTACGAAACGGAACCTCATGTGAAATAGGTAAAATGAATTGGTAATTTAAATTCTTGCATGTTATTAGTGTGGGTTGTCTTTTCCAGTATCCAGTGAGAGCATCGCATCATACATAGACCCACAATAATATACACACACTTGCAATAGAGAAACAATCATTCTGACTCTGAATTTATTATATTCAGACATGCTCGTACCTACGGACATACTCATACCTGCGGACGTACTCATACCTACGGACATACTAGTACCTACGGACATACTCGTACCTACGGACATACTCGTATCTACGGACTTACTCCTACCTACGGACATACTCGTACCTACGGACATACTCGTACCTACGGACATACTCTTACCTACGGACATACTCATACCTATGGACGCACTCATACCTACTGACACACTCGTATGTACGGACATACTCGTACATACGGACATACTCGTACCTACGGACATACTCATACCTACGGACACTCGTAACTACTGACATACTCGTACATACGGACATACTCGTACCTACGGACATACTCATACCTACGGACATACTCGTACCTACGGACATACTCGTACCTACGGACACTCGTAACTACTGACATACTCGTACATACGGACATACTCGTACCTACGGACATACTCATACCTACGGACATACTCGTACCTACGGACATACTCGTACCTACGGACATACTCATACCTATGGACGCACTCATACCTACTGACACACTCGTATGTACGGACATACTCGTACCTACGGACATACTCATACCTACGGACATACTCGTACCTACGGACATACTCGTACCTACTGACATACTCGTACCTACTGACATTCTCATACCTTCGGACATACTCGTACCTACGGACATACTGGTACCATACTCGTACCTACGGACATACTCATAACTACGGACATACTCGTACCTACGGACATACTTATACCTACGGACACTCGTAACAACTGACATACTCGTACATACGGACATACTCGTACCTACGGACATACTCATACCTACGGACACTCGTAACTACTGACATACTCGTACATACGGACATACTCGTACCTACGGACATACTCATACCTACGGACATACTCGTACCTAAGGACATACTCGTACCTACGGACATACTCGTACCTACGGACATACTCGTAATACAGTAATACTATACCTACTATACCTACAGACATACTTCCACCTACAGACATACTATACCTACAGACATATACTTCTACCGACAGTAATACTAGACATACGATACCTACAGACATACTTCTTCATACAAACTTCTACCTACATACATACTAAACCTACAGACATACTTATACCTACATACATACTTATACCTACAGACATACTTCCACCTACAGACATACTACACCTACAGACATACTATACATGCTTGCGTACCAAGCAGACTATTAGTACTTTTGTCGCATCTTGGAGAACACTATGCACATATCACGTTTTTATCATGATCACGTGGTCACCGATGTAGGTTGTGAGGGAATCCTGTTTGGTGACGTATGGCTTGCTCAGTTTTCGTAGCCATATTCTGACTTTGTTTTAAATATTAATATTATCGGGATAACGAATACCAAAGAGGACAGTGGCAAAAAAAGTCTCAAAGAAAGTTTAATTTTGAGGGAAGCTTATGATCGGCTGCATGACTTTCAGCATTCCATGTGTAGCATCCCGTGTGTATATACGTTGTACTATGATATACGAATACTTATGCAATATGGAAAAGTGATAAAAGTGTCTCATTTTATTATATTTCTGATTCTTCAGCCATTTGTAGAAATCCGTGCAGTAACGGCCACTGTTCGTCCCCCAATAGATGTACATGTGACGTCGGGTGGACGGTGAGTTCGTGTATGAAAATCATATATATATATATATATATATATATATATATATATATATATATATATATATATATATAAATATGTATATTATATATTACAACAAGTTCAGTTCATATGATTGAACAGTTGAATGTTGTGAATATCTGTGACGGTCTGTCCTTGCTGAAAATAAAATAAACTGTACATAAAATCACGGCTGTGAGCTATGTTCTGGGGACAGACGACATGCATTGACGCTTGTTGAGACGCTAGTTGAGAAATGTCAACATTGCAACATAACTTGTGTCGTCATCACAGTCCTTCGAAGGAACGTATATGTTGTGGTTTTATTTTTCTTTCCTTTTGTAAGTCGTTAGTTTGAACGCAATTAAGATTACAATAAGTGAAAGTATAATGAGAATGTGACATTGTCAGTCTGACAGCTACCCACGTCTACAGGAATTGATTGACGTCAGCAGGAAATATTTTTTATAACAACTATAATCTACGGTGGATTAGGTGTCTAATTTCGTTCTTCTGTATTGCTTTAAAGGGGTCAACCTGCTCGGATCCCTGTATCCCATATAGCACAAAGAGTGATTGTATATGTCCACCGGGTTACACAGGGCCAGGGTAAGTTTCATCAACTTACGATATCCGATCACCAAACATTTCTATAATCATTTTTTTGTCCAGTTTTATGTTACACACTTTTCCTATATGAAGTTGTATTTTGATTCGGATTTCCCATCATCTATTGGTATCACTCTGCATCTTTAAATGAATGGTGTCACAATATAGATAGCTGCTCGGTCAGTCCACAAAACTCTTACCAGATGATGGTGAGATGATGAAATTAATCAGTAATTAACTTCAACGAGATACAATGGAAAAAGAAGGAGAAAAAAAAAAGGATTGGCAAAACAAATTTGTGGGACACAATTTTTTCTGTATCGAATATATATAGATATATGTATATATATATATATATATATATACATATATATATATATGTATATATATATATTCGATACAGAAAAATTGTGTCCCACAAATTTGTTTTGCCAATCGTTTTTTTCTTCTTTTTCCACTCAACATCAGATACAGCTTGATATTTCAATTAATTCTTTTTCTTTCAGTGTTTACTTGGGTGCCATTTCATGTGACGCATTAAAATCATTTCGTTCGCAAATATTTATAAATAGAGAAGTCAATGCTTGCAATAGAAACAAAGATGGTTTAAGAATACCTTGCTTTGTTAACTTATAGGTGCCAGTGATTTGCATTACAATGTAAACTTGTTTTTCCTTTCAGATGTTTACAACTTTGTCAAGCGGGAACATTCGGCCAAAACTGTCGCACGACTTGTGCATGTCCTGGTGGCGAATGCAATCCGATAAATGGTGTATGTAATAATAATTACGTACAAGTAGCAACGTTTCCTCCGTTAATTGTTACTGAACCTTACAGACCAATCAGCGGTAAGCGTGCAATATACAGACATTTTTTTTTTTAAATTTATAACAAATAGTACAAGCTGTAAACATACCTAAACCTCAAAGGAAGATTAGATAAAATTAGATAAATGACTTTAAAAATGCCATTCGTTCGTTGCTGAAGAAAGTACATGAATGAAGCTGTAAAACCTTACCCGGCCTTGTGCATGGTGCGTAGATACTCGGCCTGCATATCATATATATTCTCGATAAATTATCCATATATGGGTGCTTGCAACTCTTAGGTAAGCTATTTCGGACGAAGGAAGCTATTTCGGACATCGAATGCAGTGTTTTGCCGTGTTACTTAAGTTACTATAGGTGGTACACAATGTGTTACTACTACATTATTTGTATTGGACATTCCTTATAAACAATAGATAAACGAAGGAACCCGTAGTTATACAACCTACAGGAATTACAGGCCTAGCTATAATTCTGTTCTTGCAAGGAACTGCACCGGGCGGGCATGACTTACCTTTAACAGACGGTAATTGGGGCTACGATGCATAACTCCAGCAAAGTGTGCGTGCCATACTTTCTGGCGGTAGATTTAAAAGTATACATTTTTGAAGTTTTTGAGTCCAGCCCTGTTAATTTCACGGCAATTCGTTTCAATGACCTTTGGTGAGGCAGTAAAAACGGTTGGAATGGATAGAGAGTTGGGAAGGAGGGGAGGCAGGCAGGTATGGGGAAGGTAGGGAGAAGACGAGGTAGAAGATAAACGAAAGGAAATGGGTAGTGGTACCAGGGGGTGGGTACTATCCACTTATTCGTATCGTCATATACTGTAAATAAGCATTTTTGTTGATTTACCTAATCAGACAAGCCCTCAACTCAACAAACCCAGACAGCCATCTTGCTTCCGGATAATCGTCACCCACTGAAGAAGTCGAGCCTGAAGATAACAATGTCTGTCCTTTGTGGAATCCTGACTCTTTTTATAACGCTTATGATATCGTTACTACTATGTGGTCGCTGGAAGCAGAGGGCCTCACTTTATAGGTGGGTCCTTTATATATTATAATGCTATGATATGATGTGATGTGATGCGATGCAATGTGATGCGATGTGATGCAATGTGATATGATATGATATGATAGCTGACCCGTACCCTCTGCAACCCCTCCCCCCTCTCCCCTCCTCACAACCCAGTATCTGCTCTCACATTCCACTCGTCAAGGATGTGACGCACAAAACATATCATATACGTATGAAATGATTTGTGTATCACTGTATATAAAGTGCATTAATTCCCCCGGTAATTCTGAATGTAGCCTGGATGTGCAGGCTGTTCTGTCTTGAAGGAAATTTATACAGACTGTTTTCTATCGCTCAGGATTAAAATGTCCTTGTGTCTAAATTTTAAAATCCCCTTTCTTCTTATAAAGAGGACGTATTCATTATAATCATCCACCCCTGGAGTAAATTGTTAAACCAACTTCATTAAACCACCAGAAAACCCCGCCACAAGCCTAATACATTGTTATCCGATGGCGTTTATCCTCTTAGAAGTAATAGGAACAACAGTCACCAATCGTTAGGAGAGAAACCAATTGATTTGCGTACCCCCCCCCCCCTTAGTATTTCTATTTTTTAATCGAAGAACCAGGCTAGAGTTGGGGGAAATGTAGAGACAAACACTTTAATTCCATTAATTCGGTGAAAGTGGCATGTTAAATTGAAGCTGACTGTATATAAATAGGCAAGTGGTTAGACATATATTATAACAATTATCCTAAAAAATAAACACCTTTTTAGCCAGCTATCCAACATGGAGCGACATTCTCAGCGCTGCACAGACGTATATGACTCTTTACACTCGTGAATTACAAATGCGAATGTTTGGAAACAAGCTTGGAGAAATAGATGAGAATGATTGGAAACAAGCTTGGAGAAATAAATGCGAATACTTGGGAACAAGCTTGAGGAAATAAATGCGAATGTTAAGAAAGCTTGAAAAAATAAATGCGAATGATTGGAAACAAGCTTGAAATTATAACTGGAAACAAGCTTGAAGAAATAAATGCGAATACTTGGAAACAAGCTTGAAGAAATAAATTGCGAATACTTGGGAACAAGCTTGAAGTAATAAATGCGAATACTTGGGAACAAGCTTGAAGAAATGAATGCGAATGTTTGGAAACAAGCTTGAAATTATAAATGTGAATGTTTGGAAAGCTTGAAGAAATAAATGCGGATACTTGCGAACAAGCTTGAAGAAATAAATGCGAATGTTTGGAAACAAGCTTGAAGGAATAAATTCGGATATTTGGGAAGAAGCTTGAAGAAATGAATGTGAATGATTGGAAACAAGCTTGAAGAAATAAATGCAGATACTTGGGAACAAGCTTGAAGAAATAAATGCGAATACTTGGGAACAAGCTGAAGAAATAAATGCGAATACTTGGGAACAAGCTGAAGAAATAAATGTGAATGTTTGGAAAGCTTGAAGAAATTAATGCGAATGTTTGGAAACAAGCTTGAAGAAATTAATGCGAATGTTTGGAAACAAGCTTGAAGAAATAAATTCGGATATTTGGGAAGAAGCTTGAAGAAATAAATTCGGATATTTGGGAAGAAGCTTGAAGAAATGAATGCGAATGATTGGAAACAAGCTTGAAATTATAAATGTGAATGCTTGGGAACAAGCTTGAAGACATAAATGCAGATACTTGGGAACAAGCTTGAAGAAATAAATGCGAATACTTGGGAACAAGCTGAAGAAATAAATGTGAATGTTTGGAAGCAAGCTTGAAATTATAAATGCGAATGCTTGGAAACAAGCTTTAAGAAATAAATGTGAATACTTGGGAACAAGCTTGCAAAGAAGTAAATCCTTTCAACGTATAGTTGCGATAAAGTCGCGAGATTTTATTGGTAGTGTATTGACCTATTCTATCGATGCATGCTAAACGAACACACGGAACTACGGGTATACCATTCAGCGTTAACTAAAGCTAAAAGTTTCACAAACCTCATTTCTTAATTGATGGTTAATTCTTTAGGAGGTAATTAAGAAATATTTAAGTCTTCCCAAATCTTCTCGTAATTGTTAGTTTCCTTGTCTTGACCTTATAGCCAGGTCTCCTGCGGGCTATAGCAATTCTAAATGAGCGAAATATGTATTAAAACCGGACAAAGGGGATTGACTTAATAGAATAAATGTACAAGATCATAGGAAGCAATCTAGGGCATAAATTTCAACCTATAGGCCTTAAAGGATTCCCCCAAAGATATATAAAAATATTTTTCAATATGTTCAGGCATGCAGGCATGAAGGAAAATATTAAAATATGGGAATTCAGTAATACAATAAAGAAGAAAAACCCAGAAAAATTGTTAATAATCCACATTCTAAACCACTTTTTGATAACATTACATATGTTGAGGTTTCTTGCCAACTTAGTGTCAGTATTGAGTGCGCCGATATACTCACATGATTTTAGCAATGAGGGTTACTTCGTGTTCCTTGGTACAAGAATATTTCCGAGTTTGCTTGAAAAAATGTTACTGTAAGTATAATTTAAGAATATAAGATGAATAAGTAACTCTTTTGGTAATGAGATATTATGAAATGAAGTGATATTGTGAGTGTTGCTGTGTGTGTGTGTGCCTGTGTGCGTGCGTGCGTGCGTGCGTGCACTTTTTTGTACACTGACCGAGGACTTGAACAAAAGAATTCCAGGTCCTCGGATGTGATTTCTTAAGAATCACCACGTCCTCGAAAGAATTTTATTTTTTATGGGTATTGTACGTGGATTCAAGAAACGAAAAAAATAATGGGGTCCTCGGTCTGAATGTAAAACACACCTGCATGTATTTGTGTGTCTATACACATGCACAATGTTCATATTATCAATTGACTTTAACAGGAAACAAAGCTGCAAAAGAGCCATACTTCCACTTCAAGCACAAGATGGAGAAATTGAAGGTTCGTTCATAGTTTTCATACTTTCTGCATTTATCGAAAGTTGATCGGATTTGCATTATGAATTGAAGACTAGCCCCAGCTCATCACCGTCAATTGTCTTAACATTATTGTAACATTATAAAGGGAACGAGTGGTAATAATGCATGTTTCTCTTCTCATTGGGAAGATCATATCATAATCATATCATTGGGGAAGATGGCCTTTATATACGCTTTGCGTTTCATTAACAACATTCAGCTCTAATATCGCCGTTCTCTCAATGACTGAATGACAAAAGTTGCCTTTATAACCAAACCATCATTGCTTTACGTATTTTTATATCCCATTGAAATATTTTTAAAAAAATCAAAATCAAAATTTTCAAATAAGCTTAACTCGTAAAAACTGCGTACCAACTATTTAAAAGGTGTCTAAAAAGTAAACCAAATGACGTGTATTAATGTGAAACGTGTATGATCTGAACTGTGACATATTTGATAGAACGTGTCGAAGGGTGAATGCTATATGACGTCATTATCCGGCGCCAGATTGACAGGAAGTAACACCAACGAACACACGCACAATACACCTACATTAGACAGAGATAAACAGATATATCCCACGCATGGTTCTTGTATTCTTTTCACAGAAAGCATTCAAATGCCTGAACGAAGCATAACATCAGCTTCAACGATAACACAACCGAACTCCTACATGTACATGAGGTTCAATGAGCAAGAGTCAATCATCCGTTCAGAGAGAGGTGCATCTGTTGGCCATGATCTTACCAGTTTAATCGATGGCTACGCCGCCTATACAACAGCAAGCACGGTGGAGAGTAGCAAACCCGAAGAGCCCATCTATGAAGTCAAGCTCTCAAACTCAGAGGAGAAACAATTGTTTACACGAGAGAGCGAAGGAAGTAATTACACCGTGGCAGACGATGTCTTAAGTGGACCGAGAATTGTCCCTGGGAAAGAGAACTCCGAGACCGAGGAGAGTCCACTACCCGATGAGGAATATGAGTACCCGTATGTCGACTGCAAGCCACCGGAAACGGGCGTGCAGGGATGCGGTTTGCCGAGTTGTCCTATATCCGGCGAAGATCAAGCCACGTCGTCGCAGAATGGTCATTCTGGTGCTTTCAAGCGAGACAGCTCGGTATCATCCTCAGAGGACTATTGTCAAGCAGACGCTATTCCGACCGTGAAAATAACCGAGGTACCAATAGATGGAACCTACACAGCTCTAATCCGTCACCCAGAACCAGCGTATACCACCACAATGGCGTTTTCGTCACTTGAAGGATCCCCGGTAAAGGATTTATCAAACATTGTTGGATACGTTACTTCAGTATCGGCGGTATCATTTAAGCATCCTCCTCGTCCCGCCGTCCGAAGGAACACAAACGAACAGACAAATCAGTGTAGGCCACCTTCTGCATCTCGGCTTAAGCTTCACCAATTCAGGGATGTGATTGAACCTAAACTTATACTGCAGACACCTGAGTCAAAGCATAACTCTTACGTCAACGATTGTGTTCCGAGTCCAGTAGGAAAGGAGAAGATTAAGCGACCTGTCCCGGCACCTAGAGCAAGGTTGCTGCCGGTTCATTTTACTGAAAATGTTGAAGACCTAGTTTTATAGTAAACTGAAGAATGGTCTACGTCTTGATTTCCTGCCCAGTGTGTTTTGCGGAAGGAGTAGCCTGTCAATAGTATTGGTTGACCACACCAATATCCGAGCCATTGGTTTTGTATTTCGAGGACCTCACTGTGTCGTCAGGGTTAAGTTAGATGTTGGATTCTCAGTTCTTCGCCCAAGAAAATCGAGAACCCATGTAATCAGTACGAAGACATCTTCGAATAGATGAAATAGGATATGTTCAATCGTTTTGAAGTATGGTTGACAACAGCTTGCAAACGTTCGAATTCCAGTTTAGGAAATGACGAATTTCTGGTTGTAAATTCGGGATTCGGAGGCCCGATGCTAAATGTTGGAAGTTGAATCTTTAAAGAGTTGATGACGTAAGTTGCTCGGCAAAAAGTCTCAAATCTCAACGTGTTAACAAAAACTGCAGTTATGTGGAGGCCTTCTTGTCACACAACATATACGTTGATGTTGACGTTTTTAAAATATATTCTACCAAACTCGTTTATACTGTATGTTAGAAGATAAATATCTTTGACAAACGTTACAGGCTGTAGACATGTGCCAGTGAGTGTTGCACTGATGATGTTGAATTGTAATTAAAATGAAATACATGACAATATTGAAATAAATCTGTTATCATTTAAAAGTCTTTTATCCTATGAGAGATATCTGCTCTGCATATTAGCATGTTGACTTCCGTACACAAATTATCTCACCATGTTGAATATGTTAATAACATCTTTACTTTTTGTGTAATCCCGCCATCCCTATATTGGATGTTAGGGTGTTCACTTCATCAGAAAACCAGTAAGCTTTGTGATTCTTTGCTATAACATTTCCTCAAAATTCAAAATAAATATGTCACTAACAGTGTAGAGCAAGTTAATTCAATTTGTCCAAGAATTAAGTGAGAACCAGAAAAGGTTGAAGCAATCCCTTGTGGGCATTAACCATGTCATTCACTGGTAAGGATTTGACAATATAGATTTTTAAACCAAAATTTTCAATGTCCAGAAAAACAGTCTTCCTATGTGAAATATAGACACATTTTACCAATTTTGAGCTGGCATTCCCTTTCGTAATGGTTGAGAGTAACATGACATTGTTTATATATTGTGAAATATTTGTGGGAAAATTCCCAATTTTTCCACCATTTGTATAACCTTTTGACCCCCTGAGCCAGTTTGTGCCCATATGAGATAATCTGTTGACCCCTTTAGGGCTCAGAGGGGAAACTGATAGGTTTTAAGTGTACGTTTAATGCAAGAGTATGAACTCTGAAGCAGATTTCACTACCTGGACGCCAGATATGTTTCGTTGAAGACCTATAGAGCCCCTTCACAGAACTAAACTGGACTGAATTTGACCAAACTATGTTCACCGAAAGAAAATCATAGAATTGGAGAATTCACAGATTAAATGTAGCTTTAATTTGGAGTTATGTGTAAAACCTTGTTAGAATTTGATACCTGTTGACCACATGTGACCTTTAATCTCTACCAATTTCATACCATGCATGAAGTTCAACAGAGATGCACTTTTTTAATCATCGTGTTCACAAAGTTTTCAGACTTTGACCTCTGTTGACCCCAAATGACCATTGAACTTCACATAAGACAAAAAGCATCTTGTAATCAATAAGAAAAATCCACATACCAAGTATGAAGTTAATCCAACCGTTAACTGTTTGAGTTTACAAGCAAGTGTCACATACACGTACAGACACTTTTTGTGTAGAGTAATCCCCGCTCCACCCCCACGTCTAACTTGTAATGAATGACAATGGACTTCGTTTTATAGACACTTTTTCTCGTCAAGTTGAGAATCTTCTTTTAGTGTTTTTTTAGTGAATTTTAAAGTTTGGGTAGGATTTGAAATACAGTGTCTGAATTGTATGTTCGAATGTGTATTCCTGTACAAAAATTATCCTGTAATTAAATATCACCATATTGAAAGGTACAAATTCCTAACAAAGGATGACTAAACATTGAAAATTTGAACACGAGATGGGGGCATGGTGTGGTAAAGACAACTTTAAGTGCACATACAATATTTATATGACAATGCAAGCATGAATACACATTTTCAGGCTTTCTTACAAAAACCCACACACAGTACAGAAATTAAGTAGCAAACCATAGGTGATACCCATTCTGTTGTATAGTATATATTCGATTCTCTGGTGATCGCCATAGATACTGATTTGTTTATAATTCAATGAATACAGTCTTTACACTACTCTCAATGAAAACAAACATACTAATGTACAAACTTATATAAAATGGTAGCTTCCCTCTGAATAAAAAAAATCTCTAAAAAATCTCATGGCAAAAGTGGAAGAAATTATACTGCCAGAGGGGAATGTGTAACATCCACTGCATGTAAAAGGCAGTTATGTATGTTTGTTAAATATTGGAAAGCAGTATATCATAAATTGATTGGTATTCAAATTTGCATACAATCATATCAAATTAACGAATAAACCCAAGGATCACACTAAACTCTGTCATGTAAATTTATACTACGCTCCTCTTAAATCTCTTAACCGAACATGGTTAAAACAAAGAAGACAAAGAAGCCATTGTAAAACATTATCCCACCCTACATTATCATATGACAAATGTCCCCAATTATTTAATTTCACTCGTTGATCGATTCAAAATGGTTGACCCAATTCAAATTAGAATGTTACACGATATATGGTATGACCTTTACTCCCAAACAAACCTATGAAACTACACCAAAATGTTAGCACACTCTTCCTCAACCAGTATTATAATAATAAACTACCAAAGTCTACCTATTACACAATGAACTTCTTAATTAATGATCGGGTGTCGCAATTCCTGGAAAGAAGCTGCAATGAAGTAATATAATAAATCCATCCATTTGTCCATCATAAGAATCTGATCATTTAACTATGGAGACCAAATTCATCATTTCAACACGAACAAAAAATCCAAGAAATAGAAGGAAAAAATAAAATAAGTTACAAATAATTAAATTCAGAATCTAATAATTTTTTACCAAGGAGAATAAATCTAAGGAGACCAAATCAATCATTTCAACATAAACAAACAATGTAAGAAAAAGAAGAACAAATATTAAATTCATAGTAGCAACTATTTTTAATAACACTCTGCAACTTTTGTTCATTTTCATACAAAAAAAAAACATATTTCACTGGATCATGTTTCATGTTTTTGTTAAAAATTAACAATTACAATCATTGGCAAGTCATCAAATATAAGCTCAAGCACAAAACTGGCCAATAAAGAAGAGAAATTGAAGAGATTATTCACTCTGTTCATTCCCTAGGTAAGTGACACTGTTTGTACAAAGTTTGAAGAAAAGATTATTCACTCTGTTAATTTCCTAGGTAATCGACACTCTTTGTACAACGTTTGTTGTGATACATGTCCCTGACACAGAACTGCAGACACAAACACACCAGCATTTGAAATCTTCAAACCTGATGATTTATTTGACTGAGTTGTTTGGCACCAAAATTGTTAAAATTGTCATCATTGCTACTCATCTGTTTTTTAGTACTGTAGAAATTCAAAGTGGGTAAACTGGTAGGATAGTATCTGAAAGAACATTTTCACTGAGGTAAAATATTGACTCCCACTATAAATAGTCAAATGTTCCTAAATTTGAACTTGTACTCGACCTACTTACAATTTCAATTTTCAATTCTCAAATTTCTTTCTCATATGTTTGTACAAGATTTATACAAAACTAACATTAGAGTAGGGAGGTAAACATATGAAGGGCACTAGAAAAACAGCAACGCTGTTATCTCAGCTTGTGACCAAGTAGAAATAAAAACAACAACGAAACACTTAAATTAATGCGATGGGTAAATCCTAGTTTGTGATTCAGTATTAATAAAAGATGGTGAACAGTTTTTGCAGTTATTTGCATGCATAATGAACGATTAAATAATGCATCGTACAGATCACATTGTGATTGTGTTACATATTTAACTTTGGACTTATCACATTGTCAGAATGCTACCACTGTCCGTTCACAAATTTGTGCATGATGAGATGTCAATGGCTTTGCCAGGAATTCTAAATTTGCACTTTATCCAAACATTATTCCATTGGGTACTCACTTCCCATTACACCGATAAAGTAAAATATGATTAAGTTGGACATGCATTTTTCTATATAATGTGGAAAATGAGACAAGAGAGTTCACAGAATCTCGATAAAAATGATACAGAAAATGTTTAGTCTGTATTGTATTACAGAAACATGTACAGTACAATATAAACCCTGAAGTGGAAGGGATGTGGTGAACACTTATGACTTCCGTTTACCATATTTATGCACAATAGGTTACAATTGCACCTTTTAGTATCAAGAGGAAAAAGAATGGAAATGTTTGTGCCTAGCAGGAAGCAATAATCTCAGGTTTAAAATTTAGTGCAGCAGCCCCGGCAAATAAACAAAATAAAACCTTACTTCATCAAGACTGGTAATAGATGTGTATGGACTAACAATGGCAGCAATTTTGTTAAGACCCTTGATTTTTGTCACATTTTCATGATTCTTTGGTCGGGGGGAGGGGGGGGGGATTTAAAGGAGGAAGGAGCACAGAGTTGTAGGGCCTGCCATCTCATGAGTGAGTCTGTATCTAACCTTCATCCAAGCCTCCTATTTACAGCTACTGTACTAAGGCATTGTATGTGTCTTCAACATCCCAGCATGTAGCTTGTTCATGCCTCATGAGTGACATATCTTTTTTTCCCGTCTTAACTTCAGACATCCTGAAAACATCACGGGCAGAAGCCTATCTTTCTTCTTCTTTTTTCAATCTTGGTTCAAATCTTAACATCTTCTTCAAATCTCATTGAGAATATATCTTACAAGCGTTCTTCAACTGTAGCATAAAGTTGCACACCACTATATACCGAGCCACACTCCTCCTTTAAACCTGTATAAGTTATTCTCTACTATCTGTTATTTTCTGCCATATTATCTCACATACACAATTTTCTACACTTAAAGTGGAAGCTTGAATTCTTCTCCAGATTCTTTCCTCGTGGTAGAAAGTTTATTTAAGAGAAAATGGCTGATTTATAATCAAAACAATCAAATGTCCAACACTGCATCAAAACAGGATGTAAATTGCTCCGTTTCTCACAATTGTTGAAATCAGGCGACACAAGAAAAATCAAATATCGCTTTGATGTCCACAGACTCCATAATCACCACCAGGTCTCCACAGAGTACACTACGAGTGTCTTCTGGAATGTCCACACACCTGACACACTCACCTTCAATCCTTCCTCATTATCACAATGTACAATTCCTGGAAGACATTTAAACAGTCCATTTGATGTCCAACAATGCCAAACCTTTCCTCACCAGACTGTTTATACAACTCAAGAGTATAACAGCTATGACAGCTAGGTAGGCTATGATTGCTAGGCATGACAGCTAGGCGTGACAGCTAGGCAGTGACAGCTAGGCGTGACATCTAGGCGTGACATCTAGGCGTGCCAACTAGGCGGTGACAGCCAGGCGGTGAAAGCTAGACGTGACAGCTAGGCGTGACAGCTAGACTTGACAGCAAGGTGTGACAGCTAGGCGTGACAGCTAGGTATCTCTGCGATGCTCAAACAGCCTACAGACCTCCACTCCTCCTCCTCCTCAGTGCTGCATACTACAAAACCAACAGATATGTTTTCAAGTGTCTCTTTAATCTTCAGCCACTGCATCCCATCTTCATACTTCCTTGTCAATGTGATATACATTTGACTATTTTGTTTTTAAGTCCAGATATCCTGTAAATACCTCTCTTCTTCTCGAAGTGTAGCGAGCAACACGCTGACCTCAAAGATGCTCTTCCCTGTGTACTCGCACAGAATCTCTGTCCAAGCCTCCATTACCTGCTTCGCCATTCCATTTGCATCGCTGAAGGAAAATGAAAGAAAGGAAATTATAAACTTTATTAAGAAAACACATCAAACACAGAAAACTAATAGCTCAAAATGGGCTAATAACAAGAAAAGACAGCCGTAGGAAGGTTGAATAATATGATCACAGGAAAAGACAATATTCAAACTGTAAATGACACACAGATTAATAGAAGCCCCACAGAATAAGTCAATTTAGCTTATAAATCCACTGTGGCCACAGATTATTCCTTACAATTTTGATTAAAATGAAACTGATTTTAAGAACTTGCTTCCTTGCATTAATAAGAAAAGTTAGGACAACTCCTATGACATTCCTTTCCTCTTAAATGCTGTGACACAAAAAAAAGATTGAACTGATTCCTGTAGCCTGACTGTGACCTTGTTTCGTAAAAATAAAAATAAAATTGTAAAGTAAAAGTAGAGTCAAAATGAAAAGTCAAATCAAGGAATAACAACTGACCCGCAGACATAAATCACTGCCTCTTGATTCATGACGAGGTCAGCAAGCTCTTTCTTGTGAGTTCTCATCAGATCCTGGACGTAGCGGCATTTTGGCCCAGAGACGTCATCTTCATCTCGAGAGAATGCTATAGTAAGCTTGCTCAGAATTCCCTCTTGGAAGAAGGAGTTGATCCTATCCCTAAGGTGGGCGAAACGAGGAGAGCAGAAAGTTGAGAGTAAGTTCACATGGGGAGAGGGAGGCGGAAAAATCGAAGACCTATGTGGGGCTGATGGGGAGACATGTGATTGTTCAACTGAATTATCATCTTTAATAAATGACTCAATCCAAAAGACAAGTTTCATTAACAAGTCACCTTTTTAAAACTGAGAATCCAGCATTCTTCTTGCAAGTGCAAAAAAGATTGGGGTACTATGGTTTCAAGAACTTAGGGCTATATAATGATAAAAGTCACAATATACGAATCCTAGGCTTGTCATAAAAAAAAATCCCATATATACTAGTTCTATTCTATTAATGACAGATTCCATTCAAATTTCAGCAAAGAAGCAAATTTGAGTGAATAATTACATTCCCCTCCTTTCAGTTTTAGTGCAATTTGTTTGCTAATCCGTTCATAAAAGGGGCTTTTCTCTAATTTTGCATTTCGTTTCTTCTTCAGAAAAGATGTACTGAAACTGAGCACCATATCTGTCTGCATTAACACTCTAACTTGAATGCTAACCAGTGCTGATATTTTGCTACCATATCTATAGCTTTCAAGGACAATCGGAAACTTGCTTTTCCAAATCCTAATGGGATTCACACTGCAGCTTAACAGATAAATCCAAAACTAACTACTTCTGATCAATAATTGTTTGTTGCATCTTAGTAGCTGCAGGCTTTATATTATTACCGTCCACACTTAATATGCAAGCAAGGGTTAGAGTCAAAATGTCTCCAAAACTGCAAGGAAAAAAAGCCTAAAATCTTTCTCTTCACTTTTACCTATAGAGGAAATCTCTCTCTTTGTGTCTGCAGCCATAGAACAACCACATCTTCCCGAACGTCTGTTCTGCGGGACGTTTCTCCTTCATGAAATGCCGGTGTTCCATGAATCCCATGAATGGTGCTACACCAGTGCCTGGTCCTATCATAATCACTGGCTTCGAGACATCCTCTGGCAGACGAAACTTGGTGCTGGTTCGGAAATAAACTGGTATCTGTTAAAGATCGAAGTGGAAAAAAAATAAAATAATAGGAGTCAAGTAGAAAGCTCTAACCAGCTTTGGATTTTTTTGTGGCATTTTACAATACAATGACAATACTAGTATAACTTCATCAAGGTTTTCCTTCATGTGACTTCACAGTTGGCAAGGAGTGGCAAAATCAGTGAGTAATATACTAATTTCATTAATTTGGTCAGTAAATGATGAATAAAGAAAACAGACTGGTGAATTTTATAAAATGAAAAATGACAAAGAAATTCATGGCTAGAACTGGACTCGATCCAGTCACCTCTGGGTTACAAGCTCAGATTTATATGTATATAAATAGCCAAATTTCTCAGGATATCCCTTCCTGCCACTTTCTCGCCCCTCCCCCCCCCTCCCAGCAAACTGGCCTTCAGCAAAGACATGGCTTCATGCAGTAGGGATCACCATCAACTAAGGGCTAGATAGCTCAGTTGGTAGAGCCCTGGGTTTTTAACCCAGAGTCACTGGTTTGAATCTCATTCTAGCCTTGCTCTTTTCCATTAAATATTTGGGCAAAGTTTCAAACTGAAAGTGGTACTTATATGCAACCTGCACTGGTATATAAAGCTAAATGTCTGTCACATATCACTACCCAGTTTTAGACGAAAGTTAACCAAAGTAACGAACCTTTGGTTTGCCCTCGATCTTAAGTTTCTTAACATTGACATCACTGAGACCTGAGTTGTTACTGATATCTTCTTGGAAAGAAGTGGTTATTTTGTTTAACCATCCGGAACACAGGCCCTCCTGTGCCTTCTTTATCTCTGTCGATGGGAATTTCAGGACGTTAAACACAAAGCGAATCATGTTGCAACTTCCAAGAGGGGAACTACAAAAACAAACCGACAAACAATGGAGTTAAAATAACAAAGACCACAAAAACAATGGAATTAAATAAAACATAAAAAAACATGAAACAGTACAGAAATAAATGGGATTCATGCTCATGATAGTCAACAGCAAAGCTGACGGTTCTTTCCTTCTTGTATCAGAAGTATTGAATGCCAGTAGGGACATTAATATCTATATCTCCATATCCATAAAATGCATACTCTTGTTGCTTGATATACAGACTGTACTACCAACAAAACATTCACCATTAGGTAACATAGTGGAAGTGCTTGCATTTTACCTTATGTCATCATTTTTTCCTGGAAAACAAACTGATCACATGACAATACTTACAAAACACTCTATTGTTTCATCATTACAGCCACTACCAGCACAAATGACAATGTCTTTTATGACAAGGCTGTATTGTGGGTATTCAGCTGGAACATGAGTATGTAACTGATTATGTTGAGTATTATGTTCTTCTATCACATACAGAGGTTATGTACAGTAGTATGTGGTGGCTATGCAGGACTCAATATCTGCCATACAGTAATGCAATGCAGTAACTTAATATTAAATTAAATTATTAAATTATTATATATGACGTAAAACTGTACACACTGTAGATATTATTGAAATTGGCAGTTTCACATGCAGCATCCATGTACATTAATGTAACTGGGACAACTGGCTTAATGGTGCAAACTCACAAAGTTAACTACAGACTTATGCAAACTACTAGTGAGAAAACTTCACACAGTGTTAGCTAGTAACCACCCACTGCAATGAAAAATGTGTTGTGTTACTTACTATAGATTGCTACGGACTAAAACAGTTGCAAATGTAGCGTCATATTGCTACAGTCACAATTTTTTCATGAAATATTAAGAAAAACTTTGCCCAAAGCGAAATGCCTTTGCTCCATTTCTGATAGGTGCATGTATTGTCATTGTGTGTTTTATTTAAGCCAGACTTCACTGCAAGCAAGTAATAAGGAAGGATGAATATGTGGCTCCAAGAATTAAAGTTAGTTAGAGGGATGCCGACAAACGATGAAAAGGACCCCTTTTGTTGCACGACATTCACAGGTAATTCAGCTATTGTGAGATGCAACACTTCTAAAGTACTCGATGTTGTATGTACATAAACTACTTCAAGTTATGTACTGTAGGCTATAGCAACATGCACTGTTTGCCTTCAAATTGGCAATAGCTAATTTAACTCAGGTAGGGGGGGGGGGGGGGTTGGGGAGGCGGATGAGGTCATACTGACAGAGGGAGAAACTAAATCTCAATGGTAGAATGACTTATATAGCCGAACACTGTAGAGGCCTGAATTTCACATATGGTGTAGATATTTCGGCCCTTTTACACATTTTCTCTTTCAAGTTCATAAGGTTAGAGTTAAAATTGGTGAAAAAAACTAGCAATTTCAGATATATGTGGTGCTGATACGAAAACAACCCAACAGACTTTCAATGTCCAATGAACAACCTGTCGTGGACTCTAGAACAATATACAAAACAAAATAAGTGGACTTAGTGCGTCTCTATTTGCGTGGCTAGAGAAATATAACACAGCTCAGTGAGCTACTTTTAACCTTACTTTGCTACGGAATATGGTCGAGGCAAAAGCCGAGTGAGGTTCTCCAGGATTCTCTGGACCGGTGGAAGACATGATGGGAAAGCCTCTAGAATATCAGACAGCGAAAGGTGATCTTTACGAATGAACTTATTGTAGTCTGCTGCCCCCTCTTTGCTACAGAGTTCCTGAAGACGACGTTTTTCACCTTCTTTAGACGTGTGCTCCGATAGCATTCTAACGAAAGCCTGCCGACGAAACAAGTAAGATATTGCATTGCGTTAAATGTTTGGCATAATGTGATAGGATTATGAGTTTATGAAGAAAATTTATCCAAAATGCCAACAAAACAATATTTCCTGTGTGTATAAAACCAGGTGCTGTATATTTTGTTTTTATATTTAGGTGAGGGAGAATTAGACCACCGTTCCTGGTGTACATTCAACTTTCCAATCTCACCCAAAATGTGTAGAGTTATTTATCAACACAACCTTACATTAAGACCTTCAGAATGCATCATTCGATGCCTAGAAATCTGTTTTCCTTTTCTCGGACAAACCTTTATATCCTCCTACATTGGAGTCGGCTTCAACAAACCCAGGTCCACACCATCTTCCTCAAAGGTTCATGCCCCTGCCTAAATCAGTCAGGAAAACTTAGAATTTTGCTCCACCAGTTTTGATATCCTATGCATGCCACTGAAGAATAAAATGGCAAGTTTTACTAGAAATGATTTCCCTATACTTCTTAATACTGTGGCACATAAATTGACCCTTGGGCTATGCAGAATACCATAGTATTTGACTGTTGCACTAATACAAGCAGTTATGTAAAAATAGAATGAAGAGGATATTACACTAACTACTGAAGATTAAGCAGAAACTGCATGTAAACTGAATGAGACGATTCCAATTTTTCTGGATTGTCTACAAAAAGAAGATGGACTCTCATATCTCAGCTACACACATATTTTTGGTTTAGTCATTAAAAAAAACAAAAAGCAAAGTGGTACTGGGCAATAAAAAGATGTTTAATGAGCTTCACTTGCTCTACTTCACAGCCAAATTTAATTCAGCTCACAACTTCCCTCTGATTCCCAACTAAGTAAACTTATAATTACTAGGGAAAAACATTTTTTAGACTTTGGAACACTGACAACCTACGTAGACAAATTCTTCTCGCGTCAAATAAAACACCACCAATGCAATCACATTTGTATTGTTACTGCAGCCTCTATTCTTAATCCATTACGATGCTCATTGCTGGTGTCTCACAATTTTTTCTCTCTTCACAATCAACAATTAGTAATATTAGAAAATGGACGAGATGATTTAAGGGAGGATCCAGGGTTTCATTAATCATCAGCAAAGGCACTACAAGTCACACAACAACAGACACATTTGAACATCTCATCAATTTCAAATCACAACAAATTTCACAGACAGAACAAAACATCTTAAAACCTGATAGCAACATTACAATGGCCGACTGTAACATTTAAATTATGGGAGGGCATAAATTAAGCAATTGTTACTTTTTGTTATGTCCTCAATTATCTCATAAATATTGCACCTTGGGGTAAACAGGAAAAATATCAATGATGTCGTAAGACCTCACAAAAATGAAGAAGGATACTGGAAAAATATTAGAAAATTTGTAAAAATAAAACAACTAATATTGCTTTCAGTTTAAAGCAGCTTTTGTACATTGCTGCTATAGGTGCATTACTAGTCATGGTAATCTGTGGTCACATATAGAGGTAGACTTGTTCCAGAAGTTAACATGACAAATGCAATAACATGTTGATCTCTAAGTCTAAAGTTCTTAATAATCTCTCTCACTAACTCCACATTTTATTTTCAAGCTGGACAAAGGTATTTTTCTATTCTACAAATGCTTTTCGCAAATTTATAAGTGAAAACTTGACATGTTGTGACATGATCTCAACATCTCGTCATTAATAAAACATAAGAAGGGTTGTTTTATGAATAAATTAGCTTACAAACCTTCTTTGGCGGTGTTCTGATATCGTAACACTGGGTCAAGGCCAGTCTCAACGTCGCTGGTACCGGAACAAACTCAGGTACGGAAGCCTTTCGTTTCCGAGTTCCAGCCTCTAGTTTCAAGGTGAAAGGAGTGTCAGCCTTACTGGAGACTTCAAGCCTTGATATCAGTCTATTAACTTCATCTGTATTATTTGGGCAAATGACTCCAAACGAATCGCCCGGCTGGAAAGATGTCGATTCATCGTCCTGTTATGAGGAGGGAAAATAAATTAAAAATTAACATTTCTTCTCAAATAATTTGAGTGAATATTTATCAATTCAGTCAGTTGAACAGTCCTGCAATATTCATCTAGTTTAGTAAGATTGACTGGATTCAAAAAGCCTTCAACTAATTTGATGATAATTAAGTGAGACTTCACACAACAAAATCTAATCCTCAAAGATGCTTCTTATCAAAAGCTGGTCTGTAAACTTCTTATATTTTTGTATGAAGTCTGTCACTTTTCTCAATCACTAAAACGCCAATACTCTTTAGTCATTTTATTTCCTCCTCATTAACAAGCTTCAATCTAATATGCAGTTTAAGTTAGGGTTCCTTTGCGATCTTGTTTTAAACATATTTTATGTAAGATTGTGCACAAAATTTATAACAATATAATAAAAATCTACATTTCAAAAATCAAAAACTGAATTAACTGACCGGTAACTGTAGCTCCAGCTGTAGGGTCGTCTTCACCGCATCTCTGCTTGTCAACTTTGTTGCTCTGGAGACGGTTGCCATGGTAACTGGTGATGCAGCAGATGGGAATACAGCACCATACTGAAGGGGAAGCTCTCTGACATGCTGGAAAGTGTTGCAGTGAAAAAATAAAATGACATTAAGCAAAACAAAATTGGATTATTTGAAATGACCTTGCCATGTAATGAGAAAAGAAATCATTCAACATATGGTGAGCAATACTGACAATACTATTCATAAACAAAATTTATGTCTTTAGTTAGTTTCAACCTTTTTGGTACAATAACAATCTTTAGGATTATTCGTTTTGGTTTTCAAGCTAGGAAATGCACTTACAATATCCCCCAAAGAAACTGAATTTGATTCTGATTTTTTTTTCAAGTTATACTTGAACAGAGTTTGGCAAACTAAAATACTTGGCATGGAGATGTTTGGAACATAACCTGGGAAACGCCTTCCCATTTATTATAGTCTACTCCTATCTCACTTTCTTATCGTCATCCCACTGACCTGTTGCAGGGAGGCAAAAGGAACTTAAAACAACCTGTGTGCAGCTGAATACAATGGTGGCAATATAACCAATACAGACTGTAAATATGTTAAATGAACACAAAGTTTGCCAGCTTCCATCTAGTTTCCTATTCCCATGGTGAAACTCATGAATAACTTGCGTAAATTTAACACCCTTTCAAATTAACCCAATTGTTGGTCACTCAGTCACTAATTTAAAGATTGTATGTTAGCCTGAAGTCAACTCTTACTTCCAACTAACTTATTGCAGACATTGTATGTTAGCCTGAAGTCAACACTTACTTCCAACTAACTTATTGCAGACATTGTATGTTAGCCTGAAGTCAACTCTTACTTCCAACTAACTTATTGCAGACATTGTATGTTAGCCTGAAGTCAACACTTACTTCCAACTAACTTATTGCAGACATTGTATGTTAGCCTATAGCTAACACTTACTTCCAACTAACTTATTGCTGACATTGTATGTTAGCCCCAAGTCAACACTTACTTCCAACTAACTTATTGAAGACATTGTATGTTAGCCCCAAGTCAACACTTACTTCCAAATAACTTATATTTTCATGTGCTGGCAATGAAATTGTGACTAATCACTGCTTGGGGACATTAAGCGACATTTCCTAAAGATAGTATGAATAGGTTTATTATGAAGCCTACATATTAATCATGACTTAATGTTAGGCTACCAAGTTTCTAGTAAGCCTAACAAATGCAAATCGTGTAAATGATATATTGTACACGTCCAAACAGCCATTAACCCCAAACATGACATGTTGTAGCCATAACTTTTCAACACAGTTCTAATTTTATGCTGTTTTAATAACTTTAAATAACTAAGACATTCTTTAACCCTGTGCTCGTAGGTATGTCAGATCATATCATAAGAAGTGTTCAAACCAGGCTTTTCCTGGCTATTCTAGACTAAAACTTCAAAATTTCAATGACTTTTACGACCTAGAAAAGAAGTTTTTCAAAAAGAAGATTACGAGAATCATACGGTACTTACCAAGGATTCATCTTCTTTGAATGTAATCTCCAGAAAAGGAGGTGGATTAAGAGGTAAGGTGAGCGAAACATTGCACAGAGGAGGTTTGGAAAATGTTAAACTTTCCTCAGGAATCGGACGGCTAGAGTTATTCAAGGTGTCTCCGCCGCTAATCTGTGGCGTATGAGGTTCAGCCTTAACGTCTCTGACGACCACAGGCCGCTCCGAGGATGGACCTCCTCCCATCCTGGATTCCCCTGACTCTTCTTCCTTATGTTTAGAGGCAGCGTCTGTTTTAGCTGCTGAAGTTAGATCTGTTTGTCCTCCGTCCTGCGAGTCTCCGTTTGCCAGACTCGTCGAACCATTGGTGCGCACCGCACTGTCGCTGCTTCTGTCTTCTACACCACTGATTGTTCCTCTAGAGATGTCCTTCTGTTCGTCTGTTTTAGCTGATGAAGTTAGATCTGTTTCTCCTCCGTCCTGCGAGTCTCCGTTTGCCAGACTCGTCGAACCATTGGTGCGCACCGCACTGTCGCTGCTTCTGTCTTCTACACCACTGATTGTTCCTCTAGAGATGTCTTTCTGTTCCGAGTCGGTTTCCCTCCTCGCAGAGTCTGATCCCGTAATGAGCTTCTCCTCCGTTCCGTCTACCTCGCACACATCCCCGTTGCAACTCTCTGTGACGCCCTCTAGTTCCAACTGCCTCTTCAAAGCTGGCCACAGGCCTTCTATCCAGGGTTCTACTACTACCTCTAGACTGGAAAATAGACAAGAGGACTTAACTTTAATAACATCTTCTTGGCAACATGACCGACCGAGTTCCTTTGAAACTGCCTCAAGATATCGTATTAGTTTTCCATTCAAACTTCCCTTCTTTCAGTCTGGCCTCTTCCTTACCTTCCTTACAAGCAGTTCGGGTAAATGAACTCATCACTTCACCGTCTTAAGAACTTATGTGCCAACCCTAAGTGCTTTCAATTTGTTTCTATGAGGACTGTAAGATCTAAACCCTCCACAAGTCAATCATACTGAAGTGAGCAATACATTAAAACACAATCATGAGGCCAGCTCAGGAGAATGACAAAGAAAAATTACATTTTTAATCCACATTTGGGTGTTTAATAGAAATGAGCCAAAAAACAAATACTGTAGGCATTTGCAATGGTGCTACCCTAGGCACAAAAATAGGAAACTACTTCAATTGTGTCCTATTTATAAATTCTGTAATTTATACTGGAATAAAGAAATTGAAATTGGAAAATGCTCATCAAAGTGTTAATCTGTAGTATCACCCATGTTTAAAGCAGCTAGTTACATAAATTGTAACATAACATTCTACTGTCACAGACAATGGAAAGGCAGGGGGAAAAAAAACCACTGAGAATTTATACTGATTCTTCAAGGAAATATCCATACATGGCCAAAAGCCAGCCTACAACCCTTTCAAAGCATGGAAGAATATTTTGTATCCATCTCCAAATTTAGCATTTAAGCTGGCAAGTTCCTTTTTTAAAGTTTCCTTATCTAACATTTTCAAGTACAGCAGTGCTACTCAATCTAAATAGTAAGATATCTATGTTGTAACCGACCCTTTGCTCCCTAATAATCTGTAAGTTCTTTAAGTTGTAGTATACTGCTTCACTGTAGAAATATTTGGTACCCGAAATAATGTTTCAATGTTCATTTGAAGGACTATTAAATGTGGTCCTAATTTCAATATTACCAGTTTGAGTTTGGAGCCAAAAATTAGAATAACTATCCTTTTTTGTGTGGAGTTCAGACAGGAAGGTGTATACCCCCTCCATCACCCCCTCCCCACCCCCCCCACAGTCACAGATCTTTGCTTGCAAACTATATAAGTTCAAATCATTGTGATATAGAACATGTTTTGCCAATATGGTACAACAATTGCAGGAAATTGACATTCTATTTTAAACAGTCAACTGTGAAGACCAAAATATCCCTTTAAATATCATGAATCCATTGCCAGAACTTATCAATGTCCTATTACTGAGCAAGTTAGTGTCATACCATACATAATAACCGTTGCCTCTCAATCACTCAGACCCTATAAATATACCCTCAGCCTACTGAACATTTTCACAAAACTGTGTTTTACCAGCAGTTTTAAATCCAAAAACCATCACTACAATATGGCTTCCAGGGCTGCAACATGATAGATAAATTTCCCTCTTATCGGTGGAATGTCATTATCTTTATTGTACCAGTACCTGATAAGAATTTTAACCTTTATCATGGATCAAGGCAGAGATACTCCTAATTCCTTCTTTCAAACTCTATCAAATGTTACAGGAAAATGCATACTGATGAAACTCCCTTACAGTATCACAATTAATCCAATGTAGGCGTATGACACATACGAATAGCGGGAAATTAACATGAAATTTTCACACGTCCTTTCCAGATGTCTTGTGAAGGGAAAATGAGCAGCAGAGATAACAAAGACAGGTTTGGTTGCTTTGACAACTTAAAGCCTTGTTATCAATTTGATTTAATCCTCTGTCTTATCAAATTTAATGGGGTTTTATGGATGGAGATTTTGAATTAAAATTGCAATTCAGTACAGAGTTTTAAATACAAAATATGGACAGGGGAAGAAACAAAGTCTTTTATAAATGTATCTCAGAACAACAGGTGCATCTAACACAAAAAAATGTTGGTTGATGTGAGCCTGAGGGGACAGAGGAAGGGGGAGAGAGGAAGGGGACAGAGGAAGGGGGAGAGAGAGGAATGGGAGAGAGAAGAAGGGGGAGAGGAAGGAGAGAGAAATGAAGGGGGAAAGGGAAGAGAGAGGAAGGGGGACAGAGGAAGGGGACAGAGTAAGGGGAGAGGAAGGGTAGAGAGGAAGGGGAGAGATGAAGGTGGAGAAAAGGGGCAAGAGAGGATAGCACAGGAGCGGGTAATGGCAGGAGTGGAATGAAAGGGGATGGATTCAAGGAAATATGCTTATGGAAAGGGATAGTGGAATGATACAAGGGGGAGGGGGAGAATCGTAAGATCACTATGTAGCTGTGGAAGTTAAAAAGTGTTTTTTTCATTGGAATTAAATGGATCCACTTTACCAAACTTTAGACTATGCATCAATTCTTTGTCAATATTTGATATCAGTCTATGTTATGAACAAGATAGGCATGTTGACTCCTGTGTGACATCAACAAGATCCTTTACTAACACATTATTCACATAGGTTCCTGGGATACATGTTCTCTTAGCTATGAATGATCTTTTTCATCGCATTTAGAACGTGTCAACTGTGGTAAAGAGGTGGAAACTACACTTCTGTTGCTTGTTCATTAAAAAGACAATTAAAGACAATTTCAATCACTGCTGTGGTATCATCATAAATCCTAACAGCAACAAGACTTCAGACTTGAGTCTACTGGTGCCTTTATTCCACCCCGGTGTCTTTATTCTCGGACTCAGTGCATTACAGAAATCTTGTATGACATACACTGTGTACTCATCCTCATGATGTTGTAATCATACTTGTTGCACTCATACTCATGATGGTGTACAGATCCTCATGATGAAGTACTCATCCTCATGATGTTTTACTCATTCTCATGATGTATTACTCATCCTCATGATGTTGTACTCATCCTCATGATGTTGCACTTATACTCTTGATGGTGTTCTCATACTCATGATGGTGTACCCATACTTATGATGAAGTACTCATCCTCATGATGTTTTACTCATCCTCATGATGTTGTACTCATCCTCATGATGTTGTACTCATCCTCATGATGTTGCAATCATACTCTTGATGGTGTACTCATACTCATGGTGTACCCATACTTAAATGATGAAGTACTCATACTCATGATATTGCACTCATACTCATGATGGTGTACTCATCCTCATGATGAAGTACTCATACGCACGATGGTATACTCGTCTCACAATGTTGTACTCGTACTCACAATGTTGTACTCATACTCATGATATTGCACTGATACTCATGATGTAGTTATCATACTCATAATGAACTACTCATACTCATGATGTTGCACTCATACTCTTGATGGTGTACTCATCCTCATGATGTTGTACTCATCCTCATGATGAAGTACTCATACTCATGATGGTATACTCATCTCACAATGTTGTACTCATACTCACAATGTTTTACTCATACTCATATTGCACTGATACTTATGATGTTGTACTCAAACTCATGTTGTTTTACTCATACTCATGATGTTGCACTCATACTCATGATGTAGTACTCATATTCTTGATAGTGTAGAAGTGTACTCAAACTCATGATGTTGTACTCATAATTATGATGAAGTACTCATCCTTATAATGTTGTTCTCATACTCTAATGTTGCACTCATACTCATGATGTTGCACTCATACTCTTGATGGTGTAGTCATACTCATGATGGTGTACCCATATGCTACAAATCTGTTAGATTTGGACAAAGCATGCTATAAATCATGTGAAAGTTTGGAACACACAATTTCAAATGATGCACTTATCTACTAAAAGGTACAAACGAAACTTTTTTTTTTAAAGTTTCAATGCATTGCCAGGATGAAAAGTAGACATGCTTACCCAACAGCATCATCAGCGTGTGCGGTAGGGTAGAATCTCTTGGCACCCAGACCTTCTAATCTCTTATCAAAATTTTTCCCATTTTGACAAAAGCTTGTGTAATTGGAATCACCGAGGGCTGAAAACAATTTGAAAGGAGAAAGAGAAAGGGAAAACAAAATTAATACGCAAAAAGTATGAACACTTTTATACTCTTGATTACTACATTGCAGACTCATTGGTTACTGACAATTTTAAGTTTCAGGTCACAAGTCAAGACTTGTAAAGACCACCTTAGTACATGCAACACTCCATCAAACGATACATGGTGAGGTACAGTAGGTCTATGGGGAAAGAGATTTTACCTAGCTAACAAATAAAAATTTGAAATATAATGCAGTTATCACCTCAAGGAAAATGATGCTTTCTAAAGCGTTTCTCAACAAGAGATTTTAATGCTACCAGTTGGAACATGACAATAAAGATCAAAGGGTGAAAGATTGGCTGCGCATGATACCTACCAAGCAAAGCATAGTTCAGATGAGCTAAATGGTCATTCGGAAGGGTTTTCTTCTTCAGTCTTCTCCAGAACTTTTCTGCTGTCTCTGGTGGATCACCTTCCCCTGTGGTGGATACTACCATTACCAGACAGCTTTCTTTGTCGAGACTGAACTAGTAGATGTAAGGGGGGAAAAAAGACAAAAGAAGACATATCATCTTAAGTACTGCATCTACATCTTAAAGTGGGGAGTCATTTTAAATGAATATCTTTTCAAATATGGTACTGTACTCTGTCCATCTGTTAAGTGGCACAATATTTGGTGTCCTGTAAGTTGTACTTCAGAGACTTTGCCACCATCTGGCAAATGGGAGAGTCTGCTATATTATAGGCTAGGAATCATACAGTAGCCTGTAATATTCCATGTCTTATGGCTTGGTACTGGCTTGGTCCGACAGGTCGATCGGCATGGTTTTGTACTAACAGTACCCAACAATATTGCTAAGCACTAACCACAACTAAATTGACTTTTTTTGAGCAAACGTTCGGTCACATTATGCTGCATTGCTACGGGGGTGGGCCATGAACCTTCTGTCCCAGCTTGGCTACAAACTTGTACAAGTAATGTCTACACTGATAGTTCTAATTTCCATTTTTTTACAGATTCTGAAAAGTCACGAAATGTCCATCACCGGAAATGGAGAATATGTTTGTTTTTTTTCAGTGCCATTGTTATGTTTGCTCCTTAAAGTAGATTCCTGATCTGAATCATAACGCCTATAATATCTTACCTTCTTGTCTGTAAGAGAAAGGCAATGTAACTCGGGTGCAAGGTCATGGTGGGGTGCAGCTTCATTAATTTCTTCTGCGATTGCCTGGGCCTGACCGGTCTCAGATCCGTACAGAAGAAGGAACCTATTCTTTGTGCATTCAGGCATTTGTAATTTTCTATGGGTTAATTTGATGAGATTTCTCCCTACCATGCAGCAACAGTAACTGTAAAATACAAGTAGTTTACAAAACATTCCATGAAATATATATACTATAAATTACATAGTACTGACAGCTTTAATAGTTTAATAGTTGGCAGTAACTGCAGAGAGAATGGCCACCCTAAAAAAGTCCTAGGCTACATCTTTTTCTATACTCAAATTCATTGAAAACTTTCAAAATTGCTTTTAAGGTTTGATTCCTCTAAAAATCTAACTTTAATCAAGGTACCCTATGTTCTTTTTGGTATACCTTTCACTCTTCTGCAATTAGAGCTGAATTTCAGCAAATGTTATCAGCATTAGCTTAGGCCTAACCTTGCTCTGTTTTCTTACTACGGATAGCCTAGGCCTTTGTTCTTTGAACATCGATTTGCTAAGCTTTTTATTGTAAAAGGGATCAAAACTTTGCTTAAACATAGAGGAGGTTATCTGCTATTTCAACATGCTGAAATGTATCAACCTACAATAAGTTATTGTACTTTGTAGGCCTAGGTTTAAGTTAGACAGACGCAGCGTTCGGTTTCTTCCGGAAGAAACCTATTTCTTCCGGGGACGTGGAAGAAACTGGAATAAACCTGTTTCTTCTGCGTTTCTTCCAGAAGAAACTGTGAAAATTGGCATATATACGCAGCACAACCCACATCCATGATAAAGAGAAAAATAGTTTACCACCATCTGACTGAAATGCATACCATTGAAACCATCAAAATATTATTTTTGTTTTGAATATAATTTTGGGTTGTTTTTCTACACCACAAGATGTTTGCTTATAAATCACAATATTGAAGGACTACTTATCATCTCGCAATTCCCCATCAACCAGAATTGCATAACTGGCCATACTGTATGAATGATTAACCTGGGTTGGCCCATGTACTGAGGATTTAATACAATGAACACCAAGAAAATAGCCGAACAATAGATCTGTTAAATCTGTTGATTGATCTGTTAAATTTCTGCAACTCCCTAAATTACAATAACTAGGGCAAAGTTTATTCAGCTCCATTGTAATGGTAACAATGCAGGCTGCAGTAGTAGGATTGAAACATATCATAGTGGTCAATGTAATCGTAGTTATGAGTGTGCATTGAAGTAGGCCTACAATAGTTTCCAGGGAACACTTGCCCCTCCACTCAGAAACTAGTTTTTAACTAAGAACTGGGCTATAATCAGGACCATTCTGGTCTGCAAAATATTGCTTGCCCATAGTTGTTCCCTGAATTGTCCGATGCTAGTAGCCTAGTACTATATTTTGTACAGTATATGCTGGAAGCAGGTCATGTGCTCCAATTCTAATATAGACTACCTAGATGACACTATAGTGCTTCTTGTACATTTATTACATAGTTAGAAATCATTGCAGGTTGGTATGAAACTTTATCATCAGTTTTTTCCATTTTGTCCGGAAGAAACCTATTTATTCCGAGTGGAAAAACCACGGTTTTTTTCGCGGTTTATTCCACCCCAGAAGAAACCTGCGAACCCTAGACAGACGAAACAAAACAACAGGCGGATTTAAGTTGAATTTTAAGAGATATATCTTGCAGAAGCTGCTGAGTGATAACCAAATGCCTAAAACAATTCACAAAATCTTTAATGTCACATTCACCCAAATAATCAACAATAAATAACACTACATAGGCTAGGCCTATTTCTTGTGATTGAAAATAATGTACTGAATCAACTGGTAAATAATATTTGACAAAATGACTGAATATAGATGATAGGCCTATAACATTATTCACTTTGTGATTTTATCGTCACAAATTATCAGTAAAAATGTTGGTTCCATAGAATCAAAGACTGTTGTGTCTAGGAAATATAATTTGATATTCCGCAGCCTAACCTTATAGTACCTACTTTACAGTAGGTACTAGTACTAGTAGGCCTTGTACCGTTACTTAACTTTGTACTACTAGTAGTAATGGTACGTAGGCCTAGGCCTAAGCCTAGAAAACACTACACTCCAAACTGTAACTTACAGTAGGCTGCCGTTTAGAACAACGATCAGGTGGTGATTGGTTTTTTCAAGAAACACAAAATAACAACCTTTTCTACCAGCACTTTGAGAGGTCTAAGTTAGTTTAATAGCCACATGTGACTTACGCTTACAAAAATGTGTTATGTCAGCACAACGACCGACTTCGCGACGATATGGTGCTCGTATGCTCTGTGTAAAACAACACGACGTGAGAACAGACATGTATTATATATGTGGACGTTAGCTAACTATTGCGCAATTACCGTTTGCGAGCCCGTGATTAACATCAAGAGTCCTCTGCATAGCAGACGAAACGTTCAGAATACTCCCTCTCTCTCCTTAGCCTTCAATATTTCGGTAGGTTTTGGTCATTCTTGAACGTGAAGTCAAATACATACTAAACACTATATCAAAAATGTACAAAGAAGAAACCTATATACCTTCTTGATTTCCTCTCCATAATTGTATATTAGGTATCAGAATGGCCAAGGAGAACCTTCCGTTTATAACTAAGCCTTGGATAAACGATTTATATTTCTGATAATTGAAATTAATAAGGAAATAAAGCACGCAGGCTTAGTGGCAATATGCATAGTGGCGGCGGAAGAGATGACGGTGAGGACGGGATGGGGGAGGGGCGGAGTTGGTCGGGATGGGGGAGGGGCGGAGTTGGTCGGGAAGCAAACACTTATAGAAGGCCAGTGGGACAAGTGATTTTATTTTGCGGGAGCAACCCATTAGTTATCACGCTTATGTTGCATGTCGTACCACAAATTATATTAGAGAGATGAAAAGAACACGTTTCAATTACGTTATTTTATACTTTTCCAACAACAGGGCACTTTTTAATTAGGCCTACATTTTAACACTTTTGGAAGCGACAAACAGATTTTAATAACTAAAAAAAAAATGGAAAGATGGTATACTCTAATTATTACGAAAGGGCACTGCTTATGCAACGGTTTGAGGTTTCATAAAAACTTGGGGTAGGTGCCCCTGTAACTCGCGACACAGCCATTGCCCCAGGGATATGTAAAACAATTCAAAGCACCGAGATAGTATCTTCAGCAGAGCGAACCTGCATGGATACTAGCTCATATTTGCTTAAGCAACTATATTGCTGAAATGGTAATTATATTCATCTTTCCGCCCACCATTCTTTGTTACGAGCAGTTAAATTATGATAACAACGTTAGATATACATGCTCCACAGTATATATTTGTCATAGCATAAATTTGAAAACGAAAAGACCTAAACTTTCCTGTGAAAGTATGGGAATTTGCTTCGTATGACTATTTTTAAATTGCTAATAGGCCTACTTTGATTTTACTCATTGCTCTAGACTTTTCATGCCTATTGATTATAATTCAGTCATGTATATTCGTACCGTATACGCTGTGAACATTAAATTTGAGGCCAACAGAGGAAAAATCCCGCGATAATTTAAGAGAATTTGACAATTTTCAAGACACTGTTTAGTTGGCAAAATATATTTAGCCATCATAAGGAGACTTTTGTAGCGAATTCTTTCAGAGCGGAGATGCCATTGTCTTTTATATGTTAGTTAATACTGCTTTCTATTTTATAATTGGTTTGTCTTAAATTTACGACACCAGTGACTCCAAATACATATGAATTGAGTTTAAAATCCATATCCGTTGCATCATGGATCGTGATCTTGGATCTTGGAAGTAGAGATCGTTGCAGGTTTAGCGTATTTGCATTGACTGTGGATTATAAAAAGTGTAAAGACGGTTGAAATGAGACTTAAAACAACCAATTGTCTTCAGGCAAAGGAGGTCTACAAAATGCTAAAACTAAATTGTTTTGGTCAAGTCGAACTATCGACTTAGCAATACATTTGTTTTCATATATTTCTAACTTCGATCATAATTCTACTGCATTCAAACATCGTTTTGATTGCGCCAACTGAACGCTTCGCAAATTCTACAAAAGTGAACAGTTATCCAGAGCCGAACGGCTCTGCCGATATCATTGTAATGGCGCCCTCCATGTGCATTTATCAAGACGTCCAGAAACCTTTCTGTGGCAGTTATAAAAGGCGTAAAGTCACCCAAGGTTAAGCCTGATGGGCACCAAAACCGAACAACTTGATCTACTCGCCAGCCAGCCCAGTAGGCCTACTCTCACACCGAGATTAACCGTGTGATCAATGTTAGGTGAAGTTGCTTCGTAAAAGAATAGATACTACACTTAATCAGGTTAACTGTTTATAAGTGATATAGTATGTGGAAGGTAATATATGATAAACTGCCAGTTTGTTACAATACAACAAATGAATTTAGTACGTCCCAAACCTTTTGCTCTTTGTGTATTTTGTGTGACTGCATGAATGCCTTGCTTTCCAAGTCCACAACATATGTCGGGGAAGCAAACAGTGGGGAAGTCGGGGTAAAAGCCCTATGGCAATTCCCAATTCAGGTATAATTTGTTCAGATAGACTTCAGAGACTACCGCACCATCTCTTTACCTGCCCCTCCCAAAGACTGTTATGCACCGTCTTCACTACTGAAATACCTATATCTGCTGTACAGGTATTGTACTCTTAGAGCGAAGGAGGGATGGGGCGGGGGAGGGGGGTGGTGGACTGTGATGGCCTCACCCTGTCCTCTCTCACTAGACTAGAGTCACACTCCTTTCTCCCAAAGCATCCTTTCCGATCTATTGCCTGTCCAGCTTTCCATTGATCATGATGTGAATAAAACTTTATTACCTGTCATACAAATTTATGGATCCCAATGCATCCATTTACACAAAGCTATACATCCCAGTGCTTCTATTTGCATAAAACTATACACGCCAATGCTCCCATTCACATAAAACTATACACCCCAATGCTTCCGGCATTCACATAAAACTATACACCCCAACCAATGCTTCCATTTACACCCCAATGCTTCCATTTACACAAAAATTTACATCCCAATGCTTCCATTCACATAAAACTATACACCCCAATGCTTCCATTCACATAAAACTATTCACCCCAATCCTTCCATTCACATAAAACTATACACCACAATGCTTCCATTCACATACAACTATACAACCCAACCAATGCTTCCATTTACACCCCAATGCTTCCATTTACACAAAACTATACATCCCAATGCTTCCATTCACATAAAACTATACACCCCAATGCTTCCATTCACATACAACTATTCACCCCAATCCTTCCATTCATATAAAACTATACACCCCAATGCTTCCATTGACATAAAACTATACACCCCAATGCTTCCATTCACATAAAACTATACACCCCAATCCTTCCATTGACATAAAACTGTACACCCCAATGCTTATATTTGCATAAAACTATACAAATACTTCCATTCACATAGAACTATAAACCCCAATGCTTCCATTCACATAAAACTATACACCCCAATGCTTCCGGCATTCACATAAAACTATACACCCCAACCAATGCATCCATTTACACCCAAATGCTTCCATGTACATAAAACTGTACATCCCAATGCTTCCATTTGCATAAAACTATACATCCCAATGCTTCCATTTGCATAAAACTATACACCCAAATGCTTCCATTGACATAAAACTATACACCCCAATGCTTCTATATACATAAAACTATACACCCCAATGCTTCTATATACATAAAACTATACACCCTAATACTTCCATTCACATGAAACTATACACCCCAATGCTTCCGGCATTCACATAAAACTATACACCCCAACCAATGCTTCCATTTCCACCCCAATGCTTCCATTTACATAAAACTATACATCCCAATGCTTCCATTTGCATAAAACTATACACCCCAATGCTTCCATTCACATAAAACTAAACACCCCAATGCTTCAATTTACATAAAACTATACACCCTAATACTTTCATGTAAATAAACATATAGTCAAACTGAAAACAAATAAAAGAAACAATGTATTGTTTAATGCAGCCCATGCAAATTAATAGTTTATTTTGTTTTTCAAAATATATATACTGTGATTAATGTTACTCTTCTGGCAAAGATATTACATCTTGAGTTGTGAACATTACATAGATAAAGACGAGAACAATATCAAAAACATGAGTATTTGATGTTACAATCAGTAATTAACTCTCAGAGGAAACTCACAGTATTAGGCAACCTGTCAATATCATCTACATTATAGAGTAATATTTCAACCATTGACTAAGGTCATAGAGTAAACTTTAACCTTTGACATCTGTTAAAACAGTATAAACCTTCCTAACTAGTCTAACCCATTATTGTATCTCCTATTGGAAACATACTCTGCAAGCAACTGGTATAATAATAATAACAAATTATTAATTTATTAATAATTAATTAAAAAGTAATTAATTTATAATAAATTATTCTCAATGCTATATAAAAAGCAAATATTATTATAATACCACACATACCTGTACCATCAAACCATCATGTGTCTCAAAATAATATTCACTTTTATCATAAATTATTTAATGATTCCTCTTATGGCTTGCATCTTCAAACCAGCATAGATATACATAGGAGATTTTCTGAAGAGAGGAAGAGGTATGGGAGCTTGCCCATGTTTGTATTAAATTCTATTTTAATACTTTTTTCATGGACTTAAATCCTCTTCTCAATAAATAATAAAATGTCTACCATCATTTTTCACACCAGGTGTTCAAATTTCGTTTCTCTATCTGTTCATGCACACTCGAGGACAAACTTGTGCTGGCCATTCCCAGAGTCACACAATACCTAACCTAATGCTAGACAGGCTACAGTATGTGCAGTCCTTAGGAGGGCCATCTTGTCATATAATAACCATATCATGAATCATGGCATCAGCGTGAATTAATGGTGGGTTATTTTCTGTTGTACACTTATTGATAATGCATATATTAAGTATGGAATGTATGTACATAAGCCTGAACACCTCTGTGACTCTGCACATGTCTCTATATATCAGGGATAAGCCTGGGGTAAAAAAAAAATCACGGCACTTTGCAAAAATTGCGGTATAGGCTCCAGTTTGCGTATGCTACAGTGTGTTAGGATAATAGTTTTTGACCCCGAGGTAGAAAAGAAATCACGGATATTCCGTGAATTCGCTGAAAAGGCTCATGCCTGATATAGTGGTACAGCTCCCATGTACCATAGCTATGCCAGATGGAGTGTAAACTAACATTAGTGATACCATACAGCTCAAATAATATTCCCTCTTCATTTAACAGAAGTGGATGTTTCCAGAAACTTCTTCATCAAGTGTCTTTAATATCCAATGATATAAAAAGAATAGAAAAACATCAGCACGCAACTATGTTTACTTGTACCATATGTTCATCTTGCTTTGACATTAAAAGTTTGACAGCAAAGCACTTAATGATCAGCAATCAAACATTACAACTATGCATATTAAGCATACACAGAAAATGTCTGTAGGTAAATGTGATAATCAAAAATTGAAATCAACCATTTGAAGCTGTTAATTTGCCATTTTGGTGAGAGGTTTCAACGTTTAAAGGATTTTCTGTAGACAAAACATTGTAAACCTTCATATTGAAGAGAAAAAACTTCCACCCTACTAGTTTCAACTCCCCCCCCCCTCCATCTTCCCAGTTACTTGAGAGACAAGTGGTAATCATAAAACATCTGGTACATATCAAACACCCACGATATTATTCTGAGCTTTCACTAACGGGTGAATTTTCATCAAATCTTAAAACTTGAAATGAAACCTTTCCTATATCTTTTTTTCCCAAGCTTAGTAAATAAAGATTTATTTCCACTTTTTTTTCATCACCAAAAAGCTGACCACATGGGACCTATCCTTTTGACGGTTTTTGGACCAAACCTTCCGGTTTCGTCTCTGTGTTTCCGAAGCAATACTTAAAATCAGCTTTACAACCATCCACAGACTTTCTCAGCAGACCTCTGGAAAGTTCATGGCTGTCAGAGCAATTGTTAACGGCATGAATCTTGCTTTAGCTTGCTGTCTTTTTTTTCAATCTTTTTTTTTACATTATTTTTTGCTTGTTTTGTCTTACTAATTAGTCTTTATTTATTACTTTATACAAGTGCAATTCTCTAACCCTACAATGCAATATAAAAAGCAATGTGATCCTTTTGTTTTTACAGTCATCTTTTTACAAGAAAAAGAGGAAAAAAGGGAAAAAAAAAAAGAAGAAAAATAGAGAAAACATGAAGTGACAATATATTACAAGCACACACTAACAGCTGTTAACATGCGACACATGTGGGAGACCCTTCAGCTGTGTATATATTTACATTGTCTAGCCAAAATGGCGTAAAAAACCCTAATTTAATGCTTTATGGGCAAGCAAAGAGACAGCGCCCCCATAATGATGACGACGTATTAATGACAAATACAAAAGAGTGATATGAGTTAAAGAAGCACATTACATAAAAAGAGTGATATTAGTTAAAGGAGCACATTACATACTTAAACAAACATACTCTCTAAAAGGCATCCAAGCTTTTAGTTTCAGTATGTACACAATAGGAAATATATTAAGACATGAAAGTGAGGGACAATAATTCGGCTGTTTGCTTGTCGTCACCAAACTTTACTTAACTTATTATTTTTAATATCAAATCTATCAACCTTTGTGTTAATAATTACAAAGGGTTAGGCACCCAGCTTTTGTTTTACTCATTTTTTTGTTGTCTTCCTTCATTAGGTAAACTATTTACTGATTTCTAATAAACAGTCTTAGTAAATGTGGTTTCTATTACCCACTGAGAAGATGAAAAATATATGTAATTGAGAAATTTAAAATCTGTTACTTTCAAATACTGTCAGACAACTACCAGATAAAAGCACCGATGCCATTGGATTCTAAACATCCCTGAACTTGACGAACAATTTACAGTTGCTTGAATGCCTTTCCCAAATATCAGGCAAAGCTACTTTTGTTAACGGTAGAAATTAAGGTGTTGAAAATAGAGGGGTACCTCTGATTCACACTAGAGTCTTTTTGAAGCCATTTTAAAAGTACTTTTGGAAATCATTAACTTTGGTCAGAGAGTAATTAGGATGGCACTATCAGCGTCAAAATTCCTACATGAGATATAAACTGATTTGTTTCAAGCTGGCTGAAAATTACCTTCTTCTTTTCACCCATCCAAATATAAATGGTACCAGAGGACTATATAGCGATAAAGGGAACGAAATAAGCAAACCTTTAAAGTTTGCAAGAAGGAATGATATGCTTATGATTTGGTGGTTTGAAGTCGGATGGGTTGAATCATGTGGTTGTACTGGAAGGGTTGACATTGTCCTCTTAACTACAATACTGTAGCTCTATGCACCCTTCCCACCCTACTCCACCCCACACCCACCTTATAATACAGTATATGTTGTACCTTGTAAAAACCATTTCACACAATATGGTGTAAGTAATATCAATATGAAGCCTCTTATTTTATTACCACTACCCTTAAATTGAAACTTTACAATTCACTTTTATTAAATACACTTCTGATTCTTTTCTGACTTACACACACAGCATGAATGTCTAATAACTGACGATTAGAAAATCTCTTTCCTGAAATACTGTAATACCATTTTATTTAAAATACCTAATACAAAAAAGAAAAGAAAAAAAAGAGGAACATTTAAAGAGTTGCCTGCATTGTCATAGGAAATATGAAATGAAGTACTGTTGTCCATGGGCAAGTTATCTTTGGCCGATAATATAAACGGGGACAGAAATAGTTACTCTTGCCATCATTTGAGGTCAAGTCTATACTAAAACATCAAAATAGCAATTAAACGGTCACACCACTTCAAATTCTAGCTATCATCATGAATGTTCCGTACCCTTTAATTGGCAGGCAGCAAATTATTTTGTTCATTAGGAAAATGAATATCTATGGCTTTGAACAGTTTTAATCCAAAAACATATTTTCAAAGTGGAATCCACCCTCTCCGTTTCCATGCCCCTCCCTCCCCCTCCCTTCCCTGAAAGATTTCTGACTGTGACTTCCATTCATGTCCCCTCTTTCTTTCTTTTTTCCTGTTCTTCTTCTGCTTTCTACATTTTGATTCTGGTCATTTCAGTTTATCAAAACACACCCATGGTCCTTTAACATGCACCTATCTGGTCTCCTACTTTGAGAAAGCTACTATATCCACACGATTGCCAGAGGGGTATTCCTGCCTGCTATTAAATCATCTCTCTAATGGTCTTGAACAGTAAAGGGAATGAGCTGAATGATGAGTGAGGGGTGGCGGTCAATAAAAAGGGGTTCAAGTTTGACAATAGGAGAGACAAAGCTTTGTTCTTTGAGGATGTCCATGTACATACCTGATTTCTTTTAAACTAGTCGCACAACTTCACATCTAATATTAGATTTATGAAAATCATATTCAGTCATAAACTAATAACCAATCTATCTATGTTAAGGAGGCCACCTTAGAAATTACAGAAACAAAGCCTTGCTGATTGTCTCCTAAAAAATGCACAGAAACTCATTTCAAAGATTATAGATAAGAAAGACTGTTTTTTTTTTAAGTTTGTATATGAAGAGAACAGTAAGTGAAAGTTTTTCTTTGAGTCTCCATTAAACAGAGGATAACCTTGTCACGTTCATACCCAGGGACTGTCCCTGGGAAGCAAATTTCGAAAGAGGAGTTTGAACCACAACGAAAATGAAAGATGAGATTTACGGTCCACGGTGCTTTGATGATTCAGGACTTTTGAGGCTAGCTAATGTGTAACTCTATATCAAAGCATTTATATTTTAAAGTTCAATTACTGTGTACAGGAACCCCTCAAAAAGTTAGCTCTCTCAATATATCAAAATCTGGCAAATGATACTGAGACACACATCAATGTAAAAGTTATTAATAACTTTCTTTTTGTCGGTGCTTGTAGTCCATTAGCATTGAAACCACAGAATTTTGGCTTACCCCAGACGTCTCTGTTAAATGTAACTTATACTCAAATGTTTACGGCCACTACCTAGATAAATGATTGCAGAACCAGTAACTGACAGGGTAAAAAAACCAAGATCACAGTTTACACTTTTCAGGTGCTATTAGAGTTGACTTTTAATAATGACTAAGTCGGCACAAGCCACCCATTTGGTATTAAAATTGTTAAATTTTCTAGTAATTTGGTGTGCAGCTATGCAATAAATGTGATAATAAAAATTCACTGTACCTAAAGATACTTTAGTTACAATGACCTGAGGAAATGTCCTGGAGGACAGAATCCTATCCCTAACCTCAATGAGGCCGTTTACGCACTAATCGTTACGTTTTTTACTGCTTCATAATAAAAAAGTTAACAGATTCTTCACATGCCACTTATCTACTGTAAACTGGAACAAAACTTCACAGTAAGGGACACAAATTTGAAGAATTTATTCTCCTGATACTACCCAAGCACATAAATTTGGGTAAATTTCTTATGTGGACTTTTTCTCCCATTAGATATGCGTCACTACCAGTATTTTTAAATCTGATCATCTACTTTACAGGAATGACATCAAATGACATGACAAAGTGTGAGTTTTTACCCGCCCGGTTCTCACTCTCTCCTTTACCCCAGAGGTAAATATGACTGATATGATATTTAACTGACATTTGATATTTAACTTAATTTTTGACATTAACAAGTGTCTTAAACACGGTGGGTGTATCGACCGACAGTAAGGCTTGTTAAGTTATCACTCTTTCTCGTGGCATCCAAAGCTGGACCTCTTCAGGTTTGTTCTGAGCATGAACTGTCCTGAACTTCTTGGCGGGAGTGCCATTGGATTCCAACATCTAGTCATGTGCTATTTGAAATGTCAGAACACCCAAAATACATTAAAAACCAATTGTGATAAAGCCGACAGTCGAGCTTTATACTCACATACAATTACTTCTAGAAAACGCGACTGACATGGGACGACAAACAGGGTATCCAAATCGCTTTTACTTGCATTAACACCTAACGAAGACCTATTAGAAGCGAACCATTAACAATATATCTCCACACCGACCTCGTCGCTGAGACTATCGCTGAGTGTGCGTCTCCGCATGGCCTTCTTCGCAGCGAGGAGCCGACGTCTTGCCTCCTCCCTCTGCTGTTTAGCTTTGGCCGCTCTCTCCACGTCTTTCAGCGAGTTCTTTGTATTTGGGGTGGTTGCCTTGGGTCTAGTCTTTGTTCTCATCTTTCGACTTGGGGTACGCACCTCTGGTGGCTGCAAATAGGTACATGTGAAATATGATAGTGTGTTTCAGGTTGAAGTTTTAGAACATGACATAAGACCACCCACAATATCTTTATAGATTCTGCATGTCTTTGTGCCAAATGAGGCATAAAAATATGATTTGAAATCACATCCAAATAGGAGGGTATTAAAATAACGTTTCAAACTGTCCATGTTTTCCATTGAGTACTTTACTTGATCTGGTCAACCACATTGCAATTCAGAGTATAACTTGGAACATCAATAGAATACAAATGGGGAAAAGATAAAAAAACAAGTCGTTCACTTCTCAGGGTTTTAGACAGACATTGGGAAGTCAAAGTTGCAGAGTGGGTGTCAAGGTCATACCGCCAAATATCCCCATTTGAAAACAATCTGTAGGTGAACTACATAGATGTGAAACTGCAACTCTGGGTGTTAAGTGACTTATGCATAATTCAATCCTGCAGGGCTTTAGTCGATTAATTGCTAAATGTTCCAGAATTTAAATAGATAGTGTTTTTTTTATTATTTTAATGGTACCTTTACTTGCGATGGCCTCTTAGGAGACTGCCAGTCGTTCTTCCTCATTGTGTCAATCTCCTCAAACATGGCCTTGACGTCATCCACCTGTATCATCACCATGTCCCAAAACCCTGCCAGGTCCTCAGAGGTAGGTACCTTGCTGCCCTCCATGTGTTGGTTCTAAATAGGATTTGGAAAGAGAAAGAGACAATTTTTACTAAGGATGAAAGACCTGGTGAAAATACCTTCAGGAGCAAGAATGAACAGACATTCCAGAAAGTGAGGGCCAAACTACAGTATATATTATGCACCTCATATAATCACACTAGTGTGAAGAGAAGAAAGGATGAACGAAGTCTGAACAGACCCATTTCTGTGCCGCCGATATTTAATGTGTACATGCGCAGAGGTAACTGCCTGGTTTTTGTTAAGTGTATTATAGAAAGTTTGTGAGGCTATCCTGTAGAACGTGTCTGATCGGCAAAAGGTAACTGTCCAACAAAACCTTGTGCATCATGAAATGACATAGAGATAGACAAGAATCCCTATGGTTTCAACAAGTTATGTACACTACTGTCAAAATGCTATGTAGGAGATTACTATCTCTATACAGGCACCTCCCTAATACAATCAACCATATCATGTAGTACTGTTATCAGTGTTATAGATCAAAATAAAATAAAACTGTTAGCAAACTGCTTATCCACTAAAGAGCCTGTGTAATAGAATGTGTAAAAGTAAGTTGGCATACTGTATAGTAGGTAAGCAAAGCTTGTAGGAGATTAGTATCTCTCTAAAGGCACCTCCCTAATACAATCAACCATATCATGAAGTACTTTTATCAGTGTTAATGGATAGCGTACTGTATATTATGCAAGCAAAGTCCACAGCAGATAATTAACATTAGTTTTTGATTTAATAAACAAAATAAAACAGAATGTAGAAAAAAATCAGCGACTGTATGCCTTTCTCTAGCAATAAACACATGCATACTGTACTGTACTGCACTGGTAGGGACCAATACTGTCTCTCCTGTACAGTGTAGATTCATGTGTGCCATAAAGGACACAAGTTTTCACCCAGTAATGTTCAAAGTAAATAATGCTCTTGCGTAGTGGCCTTCAAAAGTGATACTTTGTACACGTACAACCACTGTCCTTGCATGATCAGTATCCGGCTTGTCACGTTCTGCAAACCATACTCTAACTTCTACAGAAGTGCTGTTTTTCTGTAATTCTCATTAAAGATAACATGGTAAGTGTTAGGCACGTTGGGTTGTGTTTTGTGATGAATATCAGGTTTCACTACTCACATCATATTCATTTTGAGAATAACAAACAAGTTGTCACCCCTTGGGGGTCAATCAATCTCCCGCCTCCGTAACTTAAACGTTCATGAATAGATAAAACTATGTTGCCACTTTGACATCCATATTGATAACACCTGCAAATTCATTAATAATGTTAAGGACTTAGATGATTCAAAAGAGATATATGCGGAGGTTAATTTCAAACACAAACTACTTGATATCAAAACCAGCCTGAAATTTGTAGTCTTCTTCCAATATTTTGTTTTTTTCTAATTTTTCCTTCTTTGTTTATTAAGGGGTGCACAAATGTTTTAAACAGACTTTAAATCTGATTGACAGTTATTGTAGGCGATTTAAGGGAAGTCATTGGTTGTATGGAAATTATTCAAACCAACTGTATTGTTACAATCAAGTTTGTTTTAATGCAGTACACAGGTCCTGTTGTACTTCATGGAGTGCAAACATGTGCACATGCTGCACAAAAGCCGACATTGCTCGACATATTTTTTCTTTTTTGGGGGGTTATCATTGTAAACCTTCCATCTCACCCAATACTGTAGCCCCATAAGAATAGGTAGTTGGTTATTTTATTCATCGGCACAGAGTGAAATGTCAAATTCTGCTACATAATTTCTTGCTTCTTGCTTGTTCTTTAGTTCCTTCTCTGCAGTAAATTGGTTGCAGGCAACTGAATGTTCCAATGACCACTGTATGTGGTGGTCACGGGGAGGCACAAACTGTAGTACAACATATATGCCGTCCGTGACTCTGGTTAATTAATGGTGTGTCGATCTGTTACATGCAGTTATATTCAATAGGTCTGAACTGGAAATGAATGCTAAGATCAGTGGACTGTGATGTTTTAATTATAACATTGGTCAGTCTATGCAGGCAGCTGTAGTACTGGAATCTTGACATTTGAGTATTAATGCTGACCAATCAACAGCACTACTATTGATGTCATCTGTCATCCTTAACATCACAACCCTATTAAAAGTACATGTTTAATGATGGGAATGCAAAAAATGGTGCTCTGCCTGGCTTAACAATCTCTACCGCCAGTAAAACTGAAACAAGTCAACGATATTTGATAAAAAAAATACACACAAACAAATTCAAGGATGCAATTTGAACAATGAAACAACTGAGGGCATTGTTAAGTTTCCACAAGGGAACTGTTAAGATTAACAGTTCCCTGGATTCACACCTTGGTTCAATGCACACAGCCAGTCATAATGGCCAGATTCTAACATGTTTAGGTTCCACAGTTTACAAGCTCATGGTGTCCTATTTATATCATGTACTGTACAGTATTCAATGTCAGGAAGGAAAACAACACAAACACCCACAAGCAGCAATCAACTCTCGGTGTATATTATAAAACTTACTGGTTTATATATTTACGAGTGACCCACTTACCTGTCTCCCCACAACCTATGCACCGCATTCTACCGTGTCTAGAATGCCCTGGTAATCTTTTAACACTGTACACCCTCACTGGCCCTAATGGCCTTCCTTCATTTTTCTACCCACAAAGTGTCTCACTGTGTTTTTCGGAGTTAGAAAAATTTTCGCGAAATTCGCCCGGATTACCTTGGATTTATACTCTAGACACGGTAGAATGCGGTGCATAGGTTGTGGGGAGACAGGTACAGTAAGTGGGGAACGAAGTAAATATGGATATGGTGTATGGATTGCTTGTTGATGACATTGCCATGTACTACTGCATGTCTTATTGAATTCTTCCAGAAAACATGGATTATATGAAATGGTTAATAATGCAGAACTGTACTGCTGTTAACAACTGTGTACAATATGTACTGTACTGTACACAGAAGGGAGAGCTGTATGTGGCTACTGTCCACTTCCAATTTCCCACTTGAGTCATGTGCACATGCATGCCCTACACAATGGTATAGTCATGTCTCCCTTACTTTTTCCTGTGTCTTATTTCTAATAATAATCTTACACTGTACTTTCATTGCTCATGATAGTACCAGCACTGCTCTTTGTAAAACACAACCATGTTTTGCTTCAACTTTTGCCTCTTTTGTTTGTACAAAGTTCATTTGTCACTTTTTAAACTGAGATGAAATAAACATTATCCTTTTGCATAAATTGCAGATTTTCAGTCCTCGCAATACAATTTGTAATGTATTTATTTTGTGTGAAGATTCAGGCAAGGGGAAGATAAAAAAAAATCACTAGCGTACAACAACATGAAGACTTTGCTTTGTCTTCACATTACAGAAAACAAGAACAGTATTTTGTTTCATTGTTTAAGGTTCCAAACAATTTCAATGAAATGTGACTATGTCCAGCAAACCATGTGGATTTCAGTAATTAGTAACTAAAAGCTACAGTACTTGGTAAATTCTCAGGCACAATACTCACAATGGACAACCCATACTACAGTATATAGGTTGGATTTTTACCTTACAAACTTAAGACCGCTCTGGGAGTCATACAGATACCAAACCATTTTGATGAGGTATCTACCATGCTTTATATCTCAAGATTTTAAATATTCATGACTGCCGAAGAGATACTGTGCCACATGTCAACATTGCAACAAAAATTATGGACATTCTTAGCACGCTGTAAGATGCTGTTTCCGTACTCTTCGGCGCCCGGCATTCCGAATGGGTTGCAGCGACAAGAAACGTCAAGACTTTGTCAACAGCGTCGCATGTTGCAACACACACCGGGGAAAACCAATTAGGTCTACCTGTTTACGTATTGCTACAGAATGTGCTGGACTCACGTTGCAGTCGTAGAGCCGGTATGACTCACGTGGCTCGACTCTAAGATATGTGGCAAGCACTATACTATAACAGTATCCTCAGCTCTCTGATATTTCTACATCCTTTAGCTTTTATGATTGGCGTGTATGGTGTAGGTATTAGAAGATAGATACAGTACCCTAGTATCTATTACTTGATAATTTCTATTCCATGATTCTTGTCAACAGACCTGATAGGCAGGAAATTTTGGGGAAGAAAAAGATGTTGTTTCTTGAGCAACCTGGAAGTTTTCGAAGTTGTTGTCTGAACAGGAAGAAATGGTTAGCCGATAATCTTGGTGTGCTGTATGCATGGTCTGTCTGAGAGCTCCTACTAGCAAATCAACTAGTTGCACTTCCACAGGATATTAACTGTAGTCATGTTGGACCATCAGAAAATCATTAAAAAATTAGGCCAGTTAAGAACTCTAATTGTGAGAGAGAATTCCCAGAAACTTGACAGGTTGGACAATACTTACAGTATATACCGGGCTGCATTCAAATTTTTTTGAGTTAACTAGTGTACAGTATGTTGAAGTGCATATATATGCTCAATGTCGGAGTGTTTATCTGAGAGGAATTCATGAAGTTAGAAAGAAAGGTTGCCTGGATCACTGGAAACTATAGTAGAAATTCAGCAGGAGAGACCCACCTACATCTATTGATGAGAATTCTCTGCAAACAGGACAACCCTACTTCACAACAGAGTAGTGGTTAAACTTAAATGAAGAAAGCTCATCTCCAATATAACATACCCCAGGTGTGGAATTGTTGAACGGGAAATTTATGTAATTTATGCATCAATTTACAAACGAGAACAAAGGATGACATATATGTTCCTTCCTCCTGTCAAAGATTGTAACCACAAGAACATACTCTGACATGCAAGGGTCCAGGGTCCATACGGACATACTATGAAATGCAAGGGTCCAGGGTTCATACGGACATACTCACATGCTCATCACAGAGTCCTCTGAACTGCTTGAACTTCTTGGTGGTTAAGAGGTTGGTCTTCCCAATCGCTGCTCGTAACCGTCCACTCGCTGAAATAGATGACAAACGTGAAAAGTAAGGTGTCAGTAACAGCAGAATTTTTCTCAAAACAGTAACATTTCTCTGACCAATCTCTTTATTAAATACTATGTGATCGATAGTGACATTAGTATCAAACACTACTATTATTTAACTATCATATACAGTACAGTATGATGACAACAGCTGTTTTAGTCTAGATACAAGCAATTGAAGGTCTGACGATAGCAATGTCAAAATGTTACTCTACGGAAAGTTGCAAAACATTTCAAGTAAGTGCAAGATCTAATAAAACTGGGACTTACAGACTTAACTACAGATAAATGTACCTCCCATACTATACTGTATTGACAGTACTATACACATGTATATATATGCCCTCATGTGCCCAAGTTTTCCCTCCCTGAAATATACTACAGTATCGATTTCATGAGGTTCAGGGCATAATTTACAACAAACGTTACTTGGAAAGTAGCACAACACTTTCAATAAATTCTTGCGCTACACAATATTTTATTCCAGACAAGTTAAAGAATCAATTTGAATACTTTAACTACAGTACAGCCACATACTGTGGTTTTTTGTTTAACAGGAACATTAACAATCAATGATGCAATTTTAAGTTTTAGCAGGGCTACAGTATGTAGAAAGAACTACTGTAACATAGGTATACAGTATAAATACTAGAATTGCCCTACAGTGTAGCACTATACAGTTATGTTTGTTTAAAGTCTCCTTCCCTTTTATGCATACACTGATGTAGTACAATAGCTCATTTATTGACTAGACCACAAAGGAAACTGCAACAAGGGAAGCCAACTTTGTATTGTAAACATAAAGTATGTATAGGACCTCAAATAGCAGAATAACAATCACTTCCCTACTTGTTAATGCACATGACTCCATGAACTGTGAATTCTGTGATGCTGTGTGAAATAACTGCCACACAGCCATTATATACAATTTTAATTGCTATAGCATTGTAGATAGGTCTCTCTTAACAGTACTACATTAATTGGCTATGATCATATTAATTTCTGAACATTCTTTCCAGTTGTACATTAGATATTTCACCGACATTTAACCACTTATATAGAAATCTGATAGTATCTGCTCCCATTTGAAGGGACTTGCTTGTTGTAACACCATCATCATGATCACACGGTTTGGTTATATTCTCAATGTACTGTAATAAGGGGAGTTCATGAAGAACAGTTATTGTAAATTGCGAACACGGTTCTTGTACTCAATAAGGTGGATCCACACACAAATATTATGAAGTTCGTTCAAGCTGGAGACTTGGACTTCTGACATTGACCTCAAATGACCTTTGACCTCCACAGAGAAGAAATGCTCTTGTATTTAATATTTAAAGTGGATTTACATACAAGTTATGAAGTTCATCTCAGCTTTACTTTCTGTGTTGTCCTTAAACGACTTTTGACCTCCACCAATTTCAAGCCTCCACCAATTTCAAACCTCCTCCAATTTCAAACCTCCACCAATTTCAAGCCTCCTCCAATTTCAAACCTCCACCAATTTCAATCTATTTCATGCACTCAATATGGTGCAATATGAAGTTAATCGGATAATTTTGCGGAAAACTATGTGTAGTAACTTCCAGGTGGTAGATACGGAAGTAGGAATTAGTGGGCTTGGCCCAGGGAGCGAGGACACATTGCTAAAACGTTTTCCAAATGTGTAGTTCGGTAGAAAGGAAAGTGCAATTGTGGAGTGGGAGGCAAGTAAGAGAGGAGCGAAGTAAACCAACCATGTGCATTGTTAGTTGTTATGTTTACAAGCCAAGGCATCACACACACATACCCTCTAAGTACTGTACATGTATGCACACAATCTACACATACTGTACATGTAAACACACCATCAAGTGCTGTTAAAATGCTTTGGTTCTCACCTACTGTCAATAGTGAATGTGATGAATAAAAAAGAAAGGATTTCACACATTAACTTTAGTGAGAGGATTAAATGCCTATGAACACTCTTTACAGTAGTTATTGATTCTGCTAACTCACTGCATAGACAGCACTCTTAAATTGGTATTATAATGCAGTGATCCAAATAATCATTATGTCTTGTGTACTGTACATGGTATGGCAACTTGGTGTATAGTTCACCTTAAGATTGAATGCTTGATCCCTTTCACAAAGTATATTAGACCAAGAGGCTATGGTACCTATTGTTCAATGAACCAACAACCTACAATCGTTTACCATCATAAACAATGTTAACAGTAGAGTACCACAGCAAGTGTGAACTGTGAAGGTAATTGAGCTTACTAAGGTCCACAAGGATGAATATTCAGAAATCCCATCAATAGATAGAATTAAAACTACAAACAGTAGGCTACTACTGTACTATACAGTACATAACATATATATATGGCATACTTATTTCGCTAGAGTTTAACACTGAAAACCCCTCTTTTAATGTACTTAACTGCAGGTTTACAGTAAAACTTTCACCATATTAATCTAGATCTGTTGTAAGACACTGAGCTGATACTGGCATTCAACTTGAAACCAATGATAACATGGTTGTGTGCAAATCTGTTGACTGTACTAGACAGGGATTGTGGACGTTGAACATGGCACCTTCACCTAAAAATATCTGGGTAAAGGGCTTGAAATGAGGAGGTACTAGTACTACACACCCTACAGTAATTCCAACGAGTGCATGTACGATGTTTACAAGCCAGGGTTTGAGTTACGACGATGCAATGTACTAGTTATTAGGCTCTTTCTAAACCTTGGGTTTAGTTAGAATACTCTAATTACTAAGTACTGTAAGTAGAACTATACAATCAGTGTTTTACACAAGAAAGGACACCTACACAATTTCACCCTGGAGTAGAACTTTATGCGTATTTAAAGTACACAATCAACATATAGAAGTACAGTATATATATTTGATAACAAACCAACAATTTACAATGCATTGTTGAGGGAGTCCCCTAAGAGGCCTACAGGTATTTCATTGGTAAACAGTGCAAACTATAAAGTTATACACTGTAATTTTCCTACTAATTTCTGCCCTACGGTACCAGCTGGTAATTTAACATGTTCGAGTTAAAGTCTATATTCTTTGATGGCCTGCTACTTTATACTGAAGTCCATAAACTTTATGGAATATTATTTGGAAAAGTACAAAGAAAATTATGGCTACAGTAGAATGTGATTCAAACCATTGACCTCTGGGTTAGAGGCCCAGTGCTCTACCAACTGAGCTATCCAGCCCTTCATCGATGGTGATCACCCTACTGTACATATGTAGCTGGGGGTGCCAGTCTGAAGCCACAATACGTTGCAATTACCTTGTAACCCTGGATCACACCCAGTATTTCACAACCCAGAAAGCGGCAGGGGAGGGATTTCAGGAGAAGTTCAGTTTTTTTGTAATTAGAATTAAACAAACTTAAATATTATTTAAAGAGTTCAATTGTCTGTGGATTATGCATTGTCTACTGTAAACTTGTGCATAACAATACTGTACATCAGATGTTGGGCCTGTTAGACGTACAGTACTGCAGGATTGCACAATGCAACAAAACCGAATGCACTGGTTACTTGTATGGCCTACACATACATCTACTGTATGTATACATAAGGGCTGTAAGTAATAAACTCAATTAGTCGTGTATTTACAAATTCCATTGCTAAATGCTCAATACCTTCCCTAGAAAGTGATCTACAAAGACTACAATACTGAATGCTGATAAAAATGTAAAACTCTTGAGCTAGGAATTTATCATTTCCTGACAAAATTTTTCTTTTAGACACAATCACCTTTTCAGGTTAACTATCTGAGGGACATTTCCATTTTCAGACCTACTTTGTAATCATTAAAAGAGCAACAATTTTCTTGAACACCAGCTGCAAACATATTAAAACAGCTGTACTATTATATTATTGGCCAAATCTCAACAACATTGCCCAGGGTTCTTTATAGAACTAAACTTGTCATAAACTTTCCTATTCATAAGACTTTGATAAAGATAAAAAAAAAAAATTAAAAGACAATTCAAATAAGTGTGTGCGGAGCTAGATATGGACTGCGGAAATGGATTGTCTGTTTTCCAGGGGTCACTCCGGCAACAAGCATTTTTATAATAAGAATATTTCCTTTATCTCCACTTGGAGTGGAGTACACCTTCCTGTCAGCCTACAATAATTGGAACATCTCAAGCAGGTTGTTAATACCAGCCATAACACTGAAGTACTGCATGTACTATGTATTGTAAGGCAATTAAATACACTGGCCAATGCATCACAGTACAATACTGAACTGCTGTATGCAGTAGTATCATACCAGGTCTCCATTCTCAGGTTAAATTGCAGTTTACTGGTGCAAACAAACTACTTCCCTCAAAAACAGTTTAAGCCACTCTTGGATTGGATATGATTACAGTCTATTGGGGCAAAGGATCAATGGGGAGATTGTGGCTGATACTACCTTTGCTGGTAATATATGTGTGTGATTGAAAAACCACATTTTGAACTACCCAGTATCAGTCATAATTATGTCTGTCTCTCATATTAACCAAACCAACAACCAAAACATCCTTCTTCAAAGTTTGGGTTAAAAAAGTTGTAAGTCAATAACAACTCAATCTCCACATTATTTGTGGGTGGAATTTAAATATCATTTGTTACATGATGGAATCATCAAGGCCTTGTCTATGTCTACATTTGATCGCAAAGCACAAGTTGTTGAACCCCAGGCTACCTGTTTACTGTAAATGTAATGTACAGTAAACGTAATGTAAAGGTGGCTAGATCCTACCATAGACTAGAATTGAGGGAGAATCAGACCCTGTGCTTTCACCTTAAAGTTTCAATGCAAAGGCAGCTCTTGTGTTGAACCAGGATCAGACAGGACCTACAGTATAACTTCTGTTGTTGTTTGTTACTTGCCCAACTAGTAGGCATTAGTACAGTAACAGCGCTGCACATCAGATGGCTTATGGTTTTGGGTCGTTTCTTCCCGTTAAGTAACCTCGAATGAGAGCCTGTTTCGTGATCGTAACTGCTGGGTCTGATACAAGGCGCAGGGTGTAACAAATGTACAGAAAATGTGTGGGCAACTTCAAAATCACTATAATGCTGAACTGATAGATGGGGTGTGTCGAATCCCCAACGTATACAGGGCCTAAGATTGTCAACAAGTTCTATGACCACCCACAATTTATAGTTACATCTCAAACTGTCCTAGTTTCATCCACTCATTGTTAAATATAAAAAAATGTATACATGTAACACAGTTCTAATTATACAGCTAAAACATTTATTTCCTGTTATATGAACTAAACAAAGTACTGTAACGCAATGCTCAATTTGATTTACTCTTAAAGGATAACTTACATATAAAGACACTTGTATAATTGACTGGACAAAGGAAATGAAATGTTTTTGTATTGGATTCAAGTTCCTTAGTGAATATCACAAGTTTGTGTTGTGCTTATTCATGTTTACACAACAGCCATTGATCTGCCCACGCTAGAATATATATGTACAGTATCATATCAATTTCTCTGCAAGTCGTGACATGAGTTTCCGTAATGCCAAGATTGGGCATCTGCATTGGTCGTTTTATTGCTACAAACCTACTTATACTGTATCATGACTTGGACACGTACTATATATATGTAGACTTGTACAGTAGTGCTGACACAGTATCACAGTAGTGAGGAGCAAGACAAATTTCTAGTATAACACTGTTCTGATCAAAATAAGTCAAATATTAGATTCCACACAAAAATAGAAAGATGTAGGCACACAGCACTTTGGGTGGTAGAAAGAGAAGGAAGGGCATTGACCGGAAGGGTTCTAAAGTCACAGTGTTAAAGAGTTATCAGTTTATTCTAGGTAGGGCAGAAAAAGAGTGCTAAGGTTGTGGGGAGACAGGTACTGTAAGCAAGAAGCAAAGTAAATTTACAGGCTGCTTACATCTTGAAAGGGACATTTTTGGGGGTAAAATATGTGCATTCTCAGATTTTCTGCAGGTTTTCCAAATGGCAGTCTATTAGGCCCTCCACAAGAGCATACATGTTCAGTCTACTGACAGTTCTGACAGGGGAGTGCATTTCCAGTAAATAACCTGTTTGCCCTTTCACAAAACCCCGCAGAGAAGGCTTAGTTACAAACTTGACAAATGTAAGTAAGCGGCCGTGCACGATCCATCAACTTTGATTTTGTGTACTTCAATGTGATCCACATCCATGTCTCCATTGAGCTGCTTCTACAGTACAGTTTCTTTAGTTTCCATTTTGAAAATTACCAACATCAACATCAAATTCCATTTTCATAACTGTCACATGATAATAATGTCACATGATAAGCAAATAGCGACTAAATTGTAAATAGTCAATTCATGATACTGTAAATACAGAGAGAATTATGATGAGTCATCCATGTACAGTATACTACAGAGCAGGACAACAGTGTATTCATAGCAACAATGGGTGTGTCTCTATGACAGAACTGATTTAATATTTAATAAAGTGTTGACTCTCAGGTCTGTTCATAATCGTTATCAAACATTATCTTTATAAACACTTCACTGTACAGTATTATATATCCATACGGATGATCTTTGCACTGTGTGTTCACACTACAGTACAATACTGAATGTATAGTAATGTACTATACACGAGTGCTGTAACATGTAGCCGTGCAACAATTTGCATTCTGTACTTGCACGACCTCACCTGTTGAGCAACACTGTACTCAACGGCCAGGACTCCGTTATTTAAATACTGACATGTATATATGGCAACAGTACAGTTAGTACGTACAGTAGTTACTCTAGTATCAAACTAACAAATGTGACCAAGCAAAAACACAGCAAAAACAGACTTCGTCAGTTTCCCCCCCCCCCCCCCTTTTCAGCTGCCAATATATGTAACAGAAACCATGACACATGAATGCTTAAAGTTGAAGTGTTGTGAACCCAATGACTTAATTAATTTAATTGTCTTTGAATTAAATAATGTCACATGACATGACATTGCCATGATTGAAATCCTAAGCCAGCCTACCATACATCTAGTGAATGTTGAAATTAAGAATAATCTCCATAGTGTTAGCACACTAACCTATCCAACCCCATACCTATTCCAACCTACAGTCACTGAATGTCCTTATTGCCTACCACAGTATTTTAATGCCTCTGTGTATGTATTTTATTTCACTTTCTCATTCTACAGTACTGTACTTTACTCATGAGAATTGAGTTGGTACAGTTTGTAAGTAGACCACTCAGCACTTTGATACCCAATGACACTTGGTACAATGAATGATCAATGATTGTCAAGGTTGATAAATTACACTGTTCAGCCAGCAAGGAAGGTTACCCTAAATACCATATTAGGTCATATTGTTACCAGTGTACTACAGTATACCTTTACATAATGAGAACACAGTACTGGTAATTTTCCTGTGCACAAGTTTTCATCTGAGACCTACACCTTGCATCTTGCATTGTCTTTGTATCTTTATTTTGTAAAATAAATCAAATCAAAATCAACAGTGGTGGCCCGACACAACATGCTCGCCACTAGGCCTTCTAGGTTAGAGCTTACCTTCCTCCGGAAGTTCGGACTCCAAATCAACGTCTGCGCCGCGGGATAATACTTCCAGTTCATCTTGGGTCCTGTTTACAATATCGATGAAGTAATAGCCATCTTTCTCTGCTTCCTTTTCCACTAGCTGCACTCCATTTAACGTTACAACCGTCTCTCTCCTGTCGACAGTTTCAGAGTTTTCGAACACGACGTCGTCGATCTTGGGGTGGTCCACGGGGATCGTCTGTTCCTTCTTTTTGACATCCCCGCCGCCTTCGATCACAGTGTCTACGAGTTTAACCCCATTAAGGGTCGCGACCGTCTGTCGTTTGGTGACCTCGCCACCATATCTCGAAGGGAGTTCATAGTTGGACAAGTTCTTGTCCAACCTCTCCGTTAAAACCCCATTTGGAACACAACCGTTTGATTGCACAGCCTCCTGTGTTTTGGAGGAATTACTTGTGGTCCTGTGTTTGGAAGCTTTTGGCAAGACAACGTTTTGGTTTTCTTTTTCGTACTTAGCAGATCGCTTATCGGGTGACCTGTCCTTACTTGAGTGATTCGGTGAGGACGGTGTGACGCCGTTGCAGTTGGCGTACTGGTCGTACCCTGTTTTCAAAACGTCTATCCCATAATCGTCCTCAATGACACTCCCCTCCTGATGTACACTACACGTTTTACCCATGGCGGGCTGATTTCCGTTTACGACTCTCTCGTCGGTCGGAGGGCAAGAGTTCTGGACCTCTGGTTCAGGTTCCGTCGGTTCTGTGTGATGCGCTTCGGTAGGTTTCACAGGCGAACCGCGTTTGAACAAGTTCACCCGCTTTGGTTTCAACTGCGGTTTGGCTGGTTTAGATTGGGATGGAGTTCCCTTGGGTGTCCTACCGTTCAAATCTAAGAGGAGCTGTTTTTTGCTTGGTATTGTACTCTCAGCAGCCTTTGGCTCAAACAGCATAGCAGTCCTTTGTCTTATAAGTGATTTCCGGTCAGACTCTGAAGAAGGCAAATCTAATGGTAAAATTACTGTTCGCTCTGGACTCGAGTCCCTCGACTTTCGCTCCCAGACTTCACAACGTTTGGCAACGAAGTTGTCAATGGTGACACGGCTTTTGGCGTTGAAGGAGCGGCTCCGATCTACCTTTGTGGGGCTTCTCCTATCACGAGGCGGTGATAGACTTGGATCCCTTTGGTGTATATTGCCGTTGCAGTGGACGCCATAGCGCTGAGATGCACCTACACTTCTTGGTCGTGAACGCTGAAGCCATTTTGAAGAATTCTTAGAAGAAAGACCTGGAAGCTTTTCCACAATTGTTTCTTTCGTTGAGCGTATCACAGTTTTAATTCTCGTGACAGGACTGGTCTTTGTCTTTTGACTACTACTACTAGCTCCATTGGTGGCACCATCATCAGTATGGTTCATAGTCTTTTCAGATCCTCTGTTGCTGTTTTTCCATTTGCCTGAAATCAAAGACTTTGCAATATTACCGGACGATGACGACTTTTTAGCCACTGCAGGACTCGGAGCGTCTTTAACCAACTTTGGGTCACTGCTCCAGGTTTTCGAATTTGTAAATTCCCTTTCGGATGAGGTTGGGATGTCAGACTTCAAGGTTTCCAGGGACCCAGAAGTTTCCACAGTACTCTTCTCTAGGGTAATTTCTAATCTAAAACTTTTTCTAACTTTGGAATTTCTACTTAAACTACTGCTCATGTTGGAGTGTCTAGTTTGAGCACAAGGGAAATTCTTCTACTGGTCCAAAAACCAGGAAAAGGAACTCTTTTCCTATGGGTGATGTTCTATCGCAGTCTAATCTCCTTAAATTTGATGAAGGTGGTTCGTTCTCAAGATTCTCCATTTTGTAAAAATATTAATTCCTTAAATCTTACAATCTAACTTGCAGAGACTTCCTTCACTGCGGAGGAAGAGTTCGGTAGGAAAAATCTTCGAGGCCAATGAACAAGAATGTCTTCATTCTGAAAAGGAAACAAAATAAAAAGGATGGTTTCAACTACAGTATAATATAGAAAATCTGAAAGCAATTTGTAATTTTTCTTTATTTTAATAACAGATGTGAAATTTCTCCAAACAACTACACCACCATAAATGATTCTACAGTTTCAACATCTTTTACATTCCAACAATGAAAAATCCAATTCAATTTCACTTTCATTACATGTTCAATACCTTCACTTGCGGGTACAGCACAAAAACTCATTCATACTCAGTGTGTCAGTCTACAGGTAAGATAATAGCACTAGTCATAGCACAGTGCTTCCCCTCCCCCCCCCCACTCCCCTCCTCCCTCCAGACAAAGAATAAGTTATACAATTATTATTGTAAACACTTCTGTAAAAATATAATGTTCTAAGTTCATTCGAGGCGGGATGGCTAATTTACAATTGTTTAAGTCTATACTAATAGTATGCTTTATCACTATTCAATAATCATGATCCAAAAGGCTCGAAAAGGCTTCGATAAGGGAGCTCTGACTTGGTGGAAAATGAGGGAAGGATGGCCAAAATAAATAAATAAATAGAAGGAAAGGGAAGGGAGTCTCACACAGGTGTGCTAGTTACAGCGCTCAGGTTGATTAACAACATAACAGGTTTAGCACCAAGTCCTACATACCAAGCACACTGACTTTGACAATTTTCAAAACTAGAACTTTCCTAGAAAATATTTGAATTTCCTCTTGCTGACACATTTCCTTTTGATTTCTTGTATCCATCAAATCATTAGATGGACATCTTGTCAAGGAAATGAAAGGCTTCCAATCAGGAACTTGAAGAAATTGAGCTTGGCCAGAGGTATAATTATTGAAAACTTCACAGCATGGTTACAGTATACTGTAACTACTGTACGTGTATGATTTTAAAGCCAACATCAGCAACTACAAAGCTAGCCTTCTTCATCTTCATCAATGACGACTTTGAGACGGTCATTTGCACTGCTTCGGGTGTGGACGGAATGGAGACCAGTTAATGGTCACACTAAAGGAGCAGCTTGACATTATAACACACAGTAACAAATGTGCATACTGTAGCCCAGGTGAAAGCTTTCAGTTGTCACCACCACACAAAGTTATTTCCATTCTGTTTCAACATTGTACACACTACGTGGCCTTGTCGGTAAAGTTGTAACCAAAATTGATAGTAATTTAAAAAAAACGTTTACGGAACTTTACGATTCTGTGTACAAATGCTGTTCACCTACTGTACTGTAGGTATGTCTCTAGCAAGCATTAAAAGTGGGAAATTGCTGCTATACCTTTTCTCACTGTTAATAAGCCCTGCCATACTTACAGCATACTTTAGTTAATGAAACAGCCTGCATGTCCATTCAGGATGTTACTTGTTTTCATTTCTGTACAGTATTTACCGATTCAATAGAGAAATGAAATCCTTCTTCATTTCCTTATTTTGAGGCTCCTCTTGAGCTGGGTCAGAAAGTTAGCAACGATATCAAACAGTTTGATGATAATCTCCGAAAGTACCTTTATTACAGTACTTACATCATTTCTACAATGTTCTAAGATAAACACTGTGTAAGATTAACCATTTATCACTTCCTCAGAGAAGACCAAAAAACCTTGAAAAGTTGTTATCTTTTTGTCAATGATGTTTCAGCTGACCATTTTGTTGGGTCTTTTTAATGGAAACTTTCTAGTGTAAAGTTTTGTACAGTGAAAGGAAAATAATGTGGCAACTATTACTAAAGCTCCATACCATCACATTACCATGTAACTAGTACTACATACTGTACTTTGTGCAGTCAGGGAGGTAGTCTGGGGTGAGCTTTCATTGCATTACTGAATTGTAGGTAATATGATGTCTTTAAAGGGCAGTTCAGAGGAAAATTTATGTATTTTAAATCTTTATTTTGACGGAATGAAAGAGGAACAAATTCTAACTTTAGATCATGTGGTGAAGTTTGCATCCAATTCTTACATATCATTATCAGTATTTTGATAATTGAAATTGCCACAATTTGTGCCATCAGTGAACTTAAAGCACACAGATGTGATGTCATAGAACTTTGCACACTAACAGCAAAATATTGTATTCTGTTCTTTACTTTTCAATTATTGTGTTGACCTTGGATTGGTTAGCATTCCAAATTTACCCAAAAGATACTGTATGTGAAGTTAACAGTGTATGACAATGACTGAAATGTGATGTACATTACTACATTTTTGAAGTAGGAAATTGGATGTTAACTTCAAAGACAGACACAAGAAATTCGTCAGTGTGCTTCTCCGATATCACACATAATTGCTTCAAGTTCACATTGAGCATCAAAAGAGTCATCTTCAAATGCTGTTCTAGTTTGAAATCGGTACGGAAGGAATTCGATGAGCAAACTTCACCAGGATCCAGGATGCTGCCCAAGGAATTGTTCCTCTTTCATCAGTTAAGTAAAATTTCCACTAAACCATACCTTTTAAGTACAATTAATGTACAGTAAGGGCCTACATACATAGACAGTAGTACTGGCACCAACTCCAAAGTGCCATTCAAGTTCGCAGTTTATATGTCATTCTATATAACTTGACCATCGTTTTGAATGGCGATTTCTCCCCTTGACATTGATGAGAGCTACTGTATGGATACTGTACGAACATACTCAATAAACCCATACTGTAATGTACTGTATGCACTACATATGTGTGCATGCGATCCAGTATGCTGTACTGTAAACTCAGAGTAGAGACACTGTAGCTAAGCTGAAATTCATGGACACAAAATATTCTGTACTGTACTGTAAAATGAACTTACCGTGACACAGAACCTGTAAACAATAAAGCACACGCAGCGTAAATAATTTTCTCTTTCACAAAGTTAAAATATCACAATATGTGCATTCCACATGGATCACAAACCATGCATGTTAATAATATTCAACACCTGCTTTGCACAGCTATGTCAACAATTAAGTAAGTCAGAGGAAAATGTAACCATGATCATTACAGTAGTGTTACATTTTAGTCTTGCTAACACAACAGAACGCTGCACTGCATCCTTCAAAAAGTGCCGATCAATTTGTTCTTACATGGGCTGATAGACTTGTATTGTCAAGTGACAGGCTAGTACAAGCATCCACATATATATGGATCAATATCATCACCCAAACAAGTAGTCAACATCCATTCAAAAACAAATGGAAGATTTAACTTCAAAGAAACTAAGTACTGTAACAAAATAGATCAAAGGTATGCAGGGTTAGGACTTCCCATTGAAGTATTGTACACTTTGCAGTCTTACAGGAGTTTATGCTGTAAGTACAGTAGTTTAGATGTTAATAAGATCCCAGAAATGTTGTACAAGAAATGCTCATGGGGGCGTGCCATGAGCAGCAAAGGACAGAACATTTTCAGAGCAGGTTCAATTAGGTCAATTATGGTCAATTAGAGACCCAACATCAGTTCCTGTCTGACATACAGTACACTGGTGCTGTAGTGTGATCAGGATTTGCAACCACCAAGGATACCACTGTATTGCACTGCACTGTACTACACTGTACTGTATTGCACTGTACTTTAACCCACAACTTTGCAGTACTTCCTGAAGTTTAAAGGGATATTCTGTTGATAAACAATGTGAAACTTATATGGAAGAGAGAAATATTACACACTGCTAGTTGAAAACCCCATCTCAATATCATGCCAATAACTCAAGATATTTTTGATTGAATGTAACCCATTTTACTGATTAAACCTTCAACTACTCCAGGAAGTTGGATAACAGTAGGGGAGTCTGTGATGTCATCTTGGCAAATTCTCATTGGAAGCTTCACTTATATTAGGCTATTATAATCTTATTGTTGATTTATCCTTGAAAAACTTGTTGCTACTCTCTTGCATATTTTGGGAGAAACCGATGACCTTTAACTTACGTTTGAACAGCTACAAAACGACTGGTCACTTACTAAGCATTCCATGATGAAAACAATCAGCACATATGGACCTACGTATGATGTATCCATAAACAGTCATTGTCTGACAAGGTTAGCTAATATACTGTACTGTACAAGAACAATACTTTTACAATAGCTTTTAATATTAAATTATTTATATTTCTTAAGATGAAGAAAGGCATCATGCATATTTGACCAAACTGGCATGTTAGTGCATCAATAGCTGTACTGTATGTCTGGAAAAGTTAACGCCAAAGCCACTATAGACATCTGTCTATGTACAGTAGACTGTGGTCATCTTGTGCATGTCCGCAAGTTAGTGAATCTATGGCTACTGTATACGTACATATCTGCAATGTAATGTAATGAGGCCACTATAGCAAATGGTCTTTACAGTAGAATATGATAATCTTGTACATCGAGGCATTTAAACTCACCCAAAGCTCTATCAATATTCAGTACTTAGTTTTATACCTAATGTTACTACCAGACTCATTACTACTGTAAGTCCAGTATCGAAAATCAATGCAGCACAGTTCATACTGTACAGCACGAACATACTGTCGGAACATATTAATACCTTGTTACAGAAACGAACAAACATTGAAAAACTTTTAATCTTCCGCTGATAACCGTTCACTATGTACATCAATATTTTCAACAGCCAGATAACAACCTGCTGCTGCAGTTGATACAGTACATCAATATTATCTGACAAAACTTCCTCTAAAGATCCTCTTTCCATCCCAAGGACACCCTGAATACCCCCCCCCCCGCCCCCCCAAGACTAGACAATATTAACAGACATTTATTGAACATTCCCACTTCGTGCATAAACTATTAAACAGGTACTGTGGTGTCAGTCTTCCTGTGTGTTCACAGTGCTGCTTGAATGCATACTGTACATGTAGTATTGTACAGTACTCACTCAGGACGTACAGTACAGCACAGTAAGAAAAAATGTCTGCAGAGACAGCATACATGTGGCACTTACCTAGAGCTGCAAAACTGACACAGAGTATCGATGAAATCATGAAAGTATTGGGCAGTGACCAAGAGAGGTGTTTAAACCGATAACTTCTGAGAAACGTTTGTCAATTGACATACAGTATAGCCTACATGTACTGTAAGTTGACTGCAATAACCATATCAACCAAAATAATTACATATTAAATATTATTTCTAAACAGAAATCTGCTGACTCAATGAAAACTGCCGGCTGTTTAGCTTAGTGTCATTAAATATCATTTTCTTACTTTCAAATTGATTACTGAGTTGATAAAATGGTGGCATCGGTGAATGTCCAAAGGTGGACACATGGACGAATGTGAAACTGAAATCTGAGAAACAATCATTACGGTTGGTGATTGAATGCCTAAAGTTGTTGTTGGATAGTGTGCACTGTTGTGTAAGTACTGTAAAAACGTAATGTACTTTAACTGTACCAGGATTTGAGCCTGGATAAAATAGCAACAGCAATCTGATAGCACAATCAGGAGACATTCGACAAACAGGAACACACATACTGTATGCTAAGTTTGACAGACGTATGAAAACGCTGATTGTTTAGAAACTACAGTACAGGATGCTTTAATCTCTTGTCGTTTGGAGATCACCATGGTTTCAATCGTTTCTACAGTAATCATCCAGAAAAACTTAATTTATTGAACTTTTGATGCCAGCTGCTGTCACTACAAACATACAGACACATATGAATGAAAAATACAAACTTATATGGGAAATGCTGGGAATTGGCCACAGTATCATATTTACAGACTGTACAGTACTACGTACAATCAACGTCAGCCATTAGCATGGATAATACAGACACCAAGGTGATGTAAAGTGAGCCCGGCAAGAAGTTTGTCCAAGTAATGACCTGTACATTAGAATTGAGAACGTTGTCTCTGTTTACCGACTTAATGTTCACCAATCAAAATTGATATACTTTAGCGTCCTGTGGTGCTACAGTACAGTACAGCTTCAAGTTGCACAATTTAGAATCCCACGACCTGAATCAGTATTAGGAAAGATAATCTTGGAACCATAATTTGACAAATCACCAATTACTGACAAGTGCAATCATTCAGTGTGCATTACCAATGAATATTCATACCCTGGGGTAATATTTCGTTGTAACAGGTAACCATCCAATTAAACATGACTCTGGGCGATGACAGCAAATACTGTACAGTAGATCCTACCATACATGTAATGTCCGTTTAACAGTATATGCTGTATGCATATACTATACCAGTCAGCCTTCAAGTGTTCAGGAGAGTTCTTCTGGTAACTGAGTGGCAATTGACCGTGAACCATCAAAGATTGTACAGTACTTCAGACGTACCAAACCTTCACTTTCTTGCCATTTACTGTATATGTAGGGAGACTTCCTTTCTGCAACGTACTTGTAAAAATGATCCCATCTGTTGCAGCATAATTTAACCAATTGGAAGGTAATCCATGCACAAAATTGTTCTACTGATACTGTACATTATGTTACATGTACAGTATGTATGTTCAATTGAAAGAACTGTACACTATAGTACAGTATCTAGAATTCTCTATGCAAGTGTTCATATTGAGGCAAATTTTATTAAATAGTGTCACAACCATTGACCACATACAGACTGCTGAAACAGGACATTACTGTGTAATATCGTTGGGTAACAGGCCATACAGTAATAGTAGTAGAACGTTCTATCATCTATGACCAAAGTTTTACCAGTGCTCTATAAAGGTTACTGCACAAAAATGATTTACCTGTATGAGGCTTCCTCTTCTCAACTTAGGAGAATCACCTTTCTTTCCCTTTCCTTTTTCCCTTTGCCGGCGATTCTGTCTACAATATGTTATATAAACATTCCAGACCCTGAGTCAATACTGTACATTTACAAAGTACTTAAAATCCAATTGCTCACTGTGACATCCAAGTGCCCCCAAGCTACTTAAATACTAAAGGATGTTTATAAAGCTTATTTGTTTAAATTTACACATGTATACTGTAGAACTCAGTTTGGTTGAATGACAGAATTAACCCAAATGCAATGACAATTTACAGCAATATTCAGTACTACTGTAAGTACTAAGTACGTCCCAAGGTGTTGTATACTGCAGTACTATATGAGACACTATATTGCCGAACTTGTAGCATCTGTGAAAGAAGAAAATCCTGAATCCGAGAGAAACAATTGCAATCTCATTAATGTTCCATGAATTTGTTCATATGGGCACCCAACTGAAGTCACTCAGATCAGTGAACATTTAATATAATTGCCAATAGGAAGGATGTAACCAAGCTGCCAATGTACTCAATGATACTATAAAAGGGGCATTGTGTTTTCATAACAACTCCACTATGTGCAAATAGTAGAAAGTGAAATGTATTATAAATAGAGCCGCTTGAGAAAGTGCAATGCCCAAGGTTATATTAATGCTCACCTACTGTACTGTATATTTGTGCTTGCTGTAGTCCTCAATGGGTACTATTTGCAAACCAGTTACTACTGTACATATGTAGGTTATTTAAATGTTACGATGCAATTTATGGACATCATTTTACAGGGATCTACAGTACAGGATGTACAATATGAGTATACAGTAGGTAATATTGTAAACACACAGCACTATTATGGCCACACTGTATAGATCTACGGATTGAATACTACAGTAACATACAGTAGCTCACAGACAAAGACCTAGCCATGACCTCTATGAGGACAAACCACTGCATTCCTGTGGCTGGTACTGTCAATATTTCCAGTGCAGTGGTCAATATTAAACATACAGTAGAAGACACCGGACAGCAGATGCTGCACACTGTGTGCATGTACAGCAACATGCCGGTAATCAATGCATGCACATATTTTGTAGATCTATTTTTGAATCCTGCTTAGACATGGTTTTTGTAACCATTTTATTTACTGTACATGTATACAGAATTCTTGAGAGAATATTCCAAGTCAAGTCTTTGTTTTCTGAGTTAACTCTGACACAGTGGATTGCTTTCCTGAAGAGTTAAATGCTAGAGCAAGATTCTGGCCCAAGTGAGCCGAATATTGGGCCCGGTGTATTGGAATACAGATGGCTACTGTATGTTGTAAGCTTTATCACCAAAATATTGACACTGTCACACTAGCAGCCTACCATAGATGTAACTAGTCTAACATTTCGTGGATGGAATTGACTCAATAAAAAGCTAGCAAACATAAATTAACATTCTTAAAAGCCATTGTCACAACTCAGCAACAGAATTCAACTTAGTCACTCCATGCAGTTGAGGGCCAGAGGCTAGGGATTTACAGATTACTCAGGAAACAAACAATTTAACAGTCCATACTGTATTATGACAGACAGTTTTTGCCATTCCTTTATACATGCATGCATGATGTCACATACACTGTGTACAATGCTAATTATAGATGATGTGACCACTTCAAATTTCCGTCTGACTGAATACAAATACTACGTTAATACTGCACAAATTATACTGTACCAAAACATTTACAATTCTACAATATACAGTACTTACTGCATTTACTGTATATTATAATAATGACAGTAGCATTTTTAATTGAGCAAGTTTGCTTTATGTTTACAAAGACCAGGCCAAGACACAGTTGTGTACCATAAAAGTCTACAGTACAGTCTCGGTGAGTATTGTACTGTGGAATAATATGTACTGAACACATGTATACTGTCCACTATTTAAATGCAATCATACTTAACAAAGCACTCATCAGTTCCTTGATTGATCTATGAGTGTTAGTCAAGTTAATAATAGATCCATAAAGACATAATTCCAATTCGATGCAAAGGTTATTAAATATTTTATTACTCATTTATGGAATAACGCATTCCACAACAAGCCAAGGCCTAAGCATCACTTTGTTTACATACTGTACGTGTATATAGTCATGGACTGAACTATACAGTACATGTCAGCCAATATCAGATCACCACATAAAGCATTTAACTCTGAGTCAGTAGCTATTTACTATAGCTTTTAAAGTAATTATACATACCTGTATGACCACAAAATTGGTGTTTTAATCAAACTGTCTCTGATTTACAGACCAATATTAGAAAGGATAATTCACTCTTCCCTTCAGTATTATAAGCAAAGAAAATGACAGTCAAATTGACATGGAATTTCTAACTTTTATTTTCAAAGGTCCGTATAGGCCATGGATGCTCAAGGTGTTTAGTACAGGATACCAACAGTTTATTTGTGAGCATTGTAAAACCATTCTTAGATAGCTCATCTGATCCAATGTCCATAAATGAACTAGAATAAAGAAAAGACTTGTAAAGTGGTCAATCTTTGATGGATTTTGATGGGGGTTGCAGGCTGCAGCTATATTCATGATTTCTAATGCCAATTAGAGTTATTAGGACAATGTTGTTCTTAGGTGTCCATAGAACTTTAACATTCCTAATGCTAAAAGGGTAACCAAAGAAAAATTTTACGTGAAAAGTTGCAGTCAGTTATGGCTGAAGAGTACATTAATGATCTGTTCACATCCTACTCACAAGGGCAATGTCAATGGCTTCTTTTGCACACTACAAGGTATACATGTCACACGGACAGCCATGGCCCAGCTCGGGAAGATTTTAGTAAAAGCCTTGTGCCAAATGTTTTGAGCAATTGTTGCATTCCATATTTATATCTACCCAGATGCAACCCTCTTTACGTAAATGTTCGGTTCCACCTCTTGATCCCGCCATTGTCCTTATGCGGTCCCCTGGACCCCACGCCAAATGCCTTGCACGCTTGGCATGCTCGGAGTTGTTCACTGCCCAAACACCGGTGTTTGAAAGTGTGCAAGTCTACATCATTTTCAATCCTAACAATGCAATGCCCAATTGAACAAATTTCTCCTGAAATTGTGGTTTGTGTGATTGAAGAACTCCTTAAAGCATCTGAGTATATTTGAATAAAATTGTTCAAAGTGAGCAATGGGAGACAGTTTAAAGTATAATTTGCACACCAAAAACCTTGTTTACTAGAAAGTTACTGCACTTGTATGGCACTGTGTTATTATACTTGTAATAATAATCGATAATTAGGAAGTAATTTTTACAACGCCGAAGCAGCCTTGAATGTGGGAAAAGCCTTCAAGGGGCTGATGGATTACAACTTTTGCGAAGAAGGTAAACAAATTTCAGCATTGTTACTAACGCAGGATTCTGTGTCCAGGACGCAATGTTTTGGCCAGGGACGTAAACTCTTCAAATTGCTTGCATCCCGCGGACGCAAACTTTTTTTGAGAAACAAACCCCAAGTATACACACTCACAACTAGGTCAACAGAAAACAAAACACATTTTTGAATGAACATCTTTCATTATTTCTTTTAAAAAACCCACAACTTCTTACAATAACCAAAAGTTCTCCTACTCCTACAGATCATTGAATTTGTTTGAAAATAAATACATTACTGTACATACAATACATTTCAAAGCAGCTATATAGTCTGTTCCACAATCTTTAGGTTTCTCTTTTTGTTTGTTCTTCTTTCCTTCTCTGTTGTTATTATTTGCTTATTATTTTTCTTTGAATCTTTTCTTTTTCCAAAGAGACCAGACTAGAAAAGCTTATGCTTATTCTGGTTCCTCTACCAATCAATTTTTCTGTAGTCTGGAATTTGTACTGTATTTAGAGACAAATTCACTTGCTACTCTGTTAAAGACTAGTAAGCTTATTAAATGTATATATCCTTTATGTATAGTAATGAAATCCTTATGAAAATGATTTTCTGTATTACATGATGTTAGAAATCAACTTTGACACTGGAAAAAGACAGCAACATACAGTATCTTCAGTGCCTATATTCAAAGCCTCATGACACGAAGCTGCAATATTTACAAGTGGTAAGGGACTTTCTTGTGTGGATAGCCCGACCCTGGCTATATGGTTGTACAGTGTGCAACAAGGAAGATTGCATCGATGTGAAGCTAGGGTCTAGCATAACTACTGTAGAACTACTACTTTACATTATTCATTTCTAAGTCAGCATGTCAAGCACAAATGCACAAACAATTTTGCTGTGCTGACTGTGTTTAATGTTAGATTCCCACATCCACATTCAGAATCAGTGATCGAAATGAATAGCAGCTAAAGTTACAACTGCATGTACTTGGGCCTAGGCCTACTGAATATCAACCTCTATAGGCCTACTAGTGCTTTCTTCATGACTGACTTAGCTCCAACATAGGCTAACCATCACAAAGATCCCTTAACTTAGACCCTAACAAAAAACAAAAACAAAATAACACTAGTCATTAAGCCTAACGTTAGTCATGTTAACTGAATACCAATTTGTATTGCAACATAACAACTAGACAGCCAGCATGGAACAATGAAATGCATTTGCATAATGATAAAGTTCCTACAGTAGCAAGGAGGATTATCTGGAAACTATAATTATGTGTAAGGAAAGCAAAAAGTTGGTCACTACTGCCTGAGTTAGGCTAGGCTTGGACTAAAAATAAAATTATACCTCATCCCATATCCTAACCTTTACTATACTACCTAGGCTAGCCTACAACGTTGATGTTGGAGAAAACGTTAATGTCAAATAAACAACACAGGGCGGAATCAAGTCACAACAACTTTGGGTGAATACTCACAAAATTCCTCTTCCATGTCTGACAACAGACTGTTCTGAAGTTACAGTAGCAGTGGTTTGCTCTGGTGAAAAGTTTTTCGATGATTGTTTGCGTAAATGTTGTAGGGTTGGGCCTATACTAATGTGAACCTGAGCAATTCAATTCACAATTATCAACACGGTACAGCCTTGCTGAATAATCCATTACCGTCACAAAATGTGTGTGATATGTTACGGCGCTTATGAAGGAACCGGTGATAGCTGCACGGAGTATAGTATGAGCGTTGTACAATGCCATTCACTGTTCTTTCAACAGATACCTTCTAGCAGAGTTTTACTTGCGTTAACAATTTTGATGAGTAATTGTTGAACATTAAATCCATTGTCGTTCTAATTTACCCTTTTATGTCTTTATGATATTTAAAAACCTTAAATAGGCAATTAATAACCTATTTAGGATTTTTCAGTCGGAGAGAGAAGTCTGAAGATGGAATAATTTTACTTTACTTTCTGCAACATTAAGAGTTCTGGTTCGTACATTGTCTGTGAGACCGGCGCGCCGTTATTTCTAGAGCGCTTCCCCGAAAACAGTGAAGCTAGGATGAGGTAAAAAGCATTACTCATGCTGGTGACGTCATTTGCATGGTCGTGGAGTAAAATTCAAACAAATCAGATAGATGGCGTTGGTTCAGATCTTAGAGAGAAGTTATTATACTTCCGTAAGGTTGTCTAGCGCACATTTCATTTCACTTCTGGATTGAAGAGTAACTACCCTCGCGCACCTTAATCGAAGAGTGTTCTTAGAGGTTGATTATATCCAGTATCTTTAGAAAACATTTTCATATGTTGCTGCTAAGGGATGGAACGAGTTGTCAAAGGAGTGTAAAATTACCAACTCCTTAAATACCTTTAAAGGTTTTATCCAGGACTTTTACTAATTTCTTATGCTCTTAATTTTCTTTCATGTAATTTTCCATGTTGTATTTTATATGGAATTGACAATTTTGCATGTTTTTTTTTTCCGTTGTCGTCTTATTGTTGCGTTTGTATTCTATATTTTTTTTATTATGATTATATTATTTTATTCTATTTCTGTTTGTAGATTTAATATTTCAGGACCTCGGGGAGATAAGATTACGCTAAGCGAGCGTATGTACCCTTTCAATGTTAAATAATAAAATAAAACAAGAGTCTGACGTTATACTTCCGATGTTCTTGGTAGGAAAGTGAACAACTTTCTGAGTTAGGGGAAAGACAAAGCCACGTATAGATAGCCCTAACTAGATATTACCCCTCAATTTGAGATCGCTACATATATAACTAGTTGTTAATGCTCGTAAGCAATTGACTAATTAATAACTTAATTAATCTAGTGCAGCAAGTTTTGTGTCCCACAAATTTAGTGTAGTAACCATCATCATCACCATCATCATCATCATCATCATCATCATCATCATCATCATCATCATCATCATCATCATCATCATCATCATCATCATCATCATCATCATCATCATCATCATCATCATCATCATCATCATCATCATCATCATCATCATCATCATCATCATCATCATCATCATCCAGGCGCAGGGTGGGGTTGAACTGACATCTGGTTCATGCATACTTACTCATATTGGCATCTTCCAAACGAATTTCATCTGCTTTTGCAGCCGAGTGTCGCTAGCAGATCCCCTTTCGGTTGCGCAATGTTTTGTTCTTAAAGGATTGGTCCAGGTGTTTGACATGTCTATTTTGTATAAAAGAGCACAAAAGGACAAAAAGAACAGTGAAGAAACTAACATGATAGCATGCTCTGTTAAGGAGATATGACACTTTGAAAATATCAAAATTTCTATGAAAACGACTGGTGTAGAAAGACTTACTGTGAGGGTGTGACGTCACATCCTCACTTCCTTAACATTTGTGAATATATTTCTTTATAAATTATTAACATTTTTTGACAGATTTGAAAATAATATAATCAAAAATTCTTCAGATGTTTAATCTCAAATACTTCCTTTGACAAATATGAGATCTCCTGACATATCTTTTGGTTGAAAGTCATGAAATCTCACAAAATATTTAGATAAAAAACAAAGGCTTTTCAGGAATGTGAGAATGTGACATCACAGCTAGTCAGATTTCAGCAGTTTCTACACAATCTGATAAAACTTTACACTTGAATATCTCTTTAACCGAAAAGATGTTTGAACAGTTTTCTCAGCATTGTGTTTCTTTACTGTCTTCTTTCATATAACATAAAACATGTATGACAACTGAACCAATCCTTTAATCCACCGCGTCGATTTTCAAAAACATAGACTGAGTGACTGCAGTAGCTGCTTTAACCGGGATGAAGACACCAGTCCAATGTGACGCGTATACCTGTCACCACAATGCAGTGTTTTCAATGGAGATCAATTTCGCGGATCTGGTACCAGTAAATTTCAGGGCTATCAACTCGGTGCAATATTCGCCGGTAAAAACTTATGCCTGTAGATAAATATCCGTTAAAACAACGAAGATGGTAGAATTCAAGGATAAAAATTCGCCAATGGAAGAGGGATTCGACAATAGAGTATTCATAATTCCAGCTATTGTCGTAGTTTGTCTAGTTGGTAAGAAATTGGTGTATAGTCGAATGGCATATGTTTGCTGACAAATTATTAAGCTCTGTTACGTGTTAGTGTTACAAAGTGTTAGAGTAGACCAATGTCGTTATAGCAAGACCTCACTGAGGATAGGTTATGTATTGCCAGGGATGTACCATGTTAACGTAGGCAACTGGCCGTTGAATAATTCCGATTTAATGTTGTGATAGCATTTGCAGTATTGAGTGTCCTTACTTACTTTTGGTGACTGATAATATGAAGCAGTCATTTAGCATGTAGCTCAATACATTCACTAAACTTTGTCATGAAGTTAGCCTAATAAATATATTAGCCTAGAGTAGGCCTATTTCTAAATCCCAAGTACTCTCCACATTAGCCTTACAATTAGCCCACAAATTTTAGCCATTCCTACAGTACCTAACCCAACCCTGCAAATCACAATCTGGATTATTAATTATTATAATATGTTATTATTATGTTAGAGGGGTTTTACTAGAAGGGAGTGTGAAGAGATTAGTAATTATAGACTCTCATTTTCCGTAGGATTCTGGAATGAAACTTTGATATCAGGTGCCAGTGGATTATAATGTTGGGAACACTACTACCTTTAATTTCCATCTTGTCAATAAAAGGTTCAACTGTGTACAACATCAAGAAAATCATCTCCTTTCTTCCGCATCGTTGTTTCCTATCCCTTGTTTTTCTTCTCCTGAAATTTGTGGCCATTTTTTTTGGTAACACTGCAACATATTACTCTACAGGTATTCACAATTAATTGTTCAAGTAATATTAAGAAATCTCATTGTCTTCTCAGCTTTTGTGGTCTACAAACTCACTGTCAGTGTGACTAGGAGAGAAAATGCAAAGAAAGAAAAGAGGCAGAAGAAACTAGAGAGGAGACGATGAAATTCTACTTACTTTTCCAGTGCAGTCCATCCAGACAAAACATGCACATCATTGCCATTCCAGATATCTCTGTGAACAAACTCGTTGCTTGTTTCAACACTTATCAGAGGGATATTTTAATTTCTGTAGTAAGTCTATATGTAAGCATGTCTCTAATTTATTTATGTGTACATACAGCTACAGACACACTGCACGTACTGTTGGACAAATGGAGATGTCCAAAGGATGAGGGATTAAGGTGAGGGTATATATTAGAATAGCATATAATTGTAGATCAGTTCATTTTATCTGAAGTTTGTAAGGTTAAATAGAAGGTTATTTTTCTTATGACTGAACTACTTCTATGTTGAATATTGAGTGTAGCTTTGAACTCTGTCCGGTAATTGATGAGACACTGTGATGCTTCGTCCACACTCTCATTGTATTGAAAGGTACAAACTCCTATTAATGAATCCAATTAATTAAAAGAAACTGAACAGCTTGAGTACTTTGGTTAATTAATGTCATTTTGGGCAGTTCGCCATCAGTAATGATGCCAAAATGGTACCAATAATAATCTTTAAAGATAAACTGTCAAATTTCAGTTGCAAAATTTGTGTTTAAGAAACATGTTAATTAAAGATGTATGCGTTTTAGTCAAAATCCAAATATTGCCATCAAATCATGTCAAACATAATGAATAGAAACAGGGTGCTGTGTTTCTGAAAATAAGTAATATGCAAAACCTGGTAAATTATAGAAAAGTCTGTTAAAACAGATTATCTGTGACACGATTTCTGCAGAAATGTGCAACCAAAAATTTCATCAACTTTTCAAAATCATATCTGTAACCTTTGATTTTTATTTAAAGTTGTTTGAGACTGAATTATGAAATTAAGCAAGACCTCAGCAGTAGCAGCATGAAACTTTATAAATTTGACAAAATCTGATTATACACCTTCAATTGTCATTTCAAATTGATAAAATAAGTAGTATTCTAATACTAATGCTATGTCAGGTCAAAATTACTCTGTACTAAAACCTTACCTAATTTTCTTAAAAAATTATCAGATACCTCAAAACATCTCTTTCTTCTAAGATACTAACATTTTAAAATTCAACAATGATGAAAATTTCTAATGTTGTGCAAAACATTTGGGAATGCTGGCTTGACCAACGAGTTCTCATCTGTGACTAACGTTAAGTAAGTAAGGTTCAATCTTACAAGAGGAGTAGGATTCGCTTTGCAAGATTCTTACTTTTTACAATTTCTTTATGCAATTAATATCTGTGTACAGCTACATCAGTTGCATAATATGTTTTAAAGTACACAAATGTCTCTTGTTGATATGTAGTATACCTTCTAGAACTTTACAGTCCAAAGAATCTCAGATTTTAACCTGCTATGAATATCTTCTTTCTAGAAAAGCTGTGAGGTGTTAACAAACTTTAAATTAAATTGCAAAGTATTCAAGAGGGTGTAATCTCACTTTTAACGTCCTTCAGGAACATGTTCTTCAACAAAAATAATGTATAATTGTGTATGGAGGGGGGGGGGAGGCGCAGGGGTATGGCTGGATGTTTTTATGTGAAACAAAGACATGATTGGCAATCAAAATCCCATGAGAGGTTTGGTTGTCTAATAAAAGAAGAAATCCAGTCCTCTCAAATCATTAGAAATCTTAAAAACGTTGCTCAACATTTAAAGATGATTTACCTAACTTTTGTTTTCTATGTCCATAATATTATGCTAGTACAGTAGTTGGTGGGCTATAAAATCCTGCTCTGAGAACCGGTTATGCCTCTAATAGTGTACATAAGAATATTTTTGGATAGAGACTGACAAATTATTGATGGCATCTTTTAATGTGATTATACTGTCTGTTATTACTGCACTCACAACAGCTATCGAAATGTTTGAGTAGCATCGACACTCTGTCTGTATATCTGGCATTACCTTTGTTAGTACTTAAAACACCGAGTGATTGATGATCCGATGTAAATGTGACGAAAGATCTTCAATATTGATGTATACAGGCAGAAATCATTAGGGTTGTGAAACGTGTTTTGATTGTGAGCAGGGAAACACTTCACGCACTGTACACAGAAAGAAGTAAAAGGTTGAGCATTATGTGCGAGACAGATCCCTTGGTTATTTAGCACTGTATGCGTAAATTTTGTCTCGGTCGGTAGACTCTAGGGCAGTTTGATTGATATGCTGTAAGGAGACTTGGCATTGGATTTTAAACATCCAAGTCCTTAAAAGGTAGCACAGGTAGTAATGTACATGTATTATTAATCTGGTGGTTAAGTGTGTTATACTGTACCAGTGGTGTACAATGGTGCTGAGAGGTGTACAATGATGCAAAGTGGTGTACTGAACAATGAAGCACAGTGGTGTGCAATGGTGTACAGTGGTGTTCATTGGTGTACAGTGGTGTACAATGGTACACAGTGGTGTACAAACATGGTGAATGGTTGTCTAATTTGATTTGACCAATCAGAGTAAGAGTGGGAAGGCTTTAAAATTAACATCACTTTGATTTGTTGGGGGTAAAAGACATAAAACACTCTCAGCAAAGAAATGGCTATATAGGGATAGCCACAGTCTTAGGGCTGGATTGCTCAGGTTGTAGACCATGGACATATAATTGTAAGGTCTCTGCTTGGAATGCCATTCTAGCTTTAGTCTTTGCAATTTGAAAATATGTTTTCTTTGTCTTGTAATGCTTTCATAGGTTCGTGCTTGATATTTTATTGCAATTTTGGTCTCCAAATAAATCCATTGACACCCTTTTGATGTGTTCAGTTTTATCCTAAACTCAATGCGTGGTAAGTAGTTTAGGAAAATGCCTTCTTTAATTTGAGGAAGTCTTCTAAGCCAAACTTTGAAGCTGTCTGATGGTGGAAAGGATTCTCATGAATTGAAATTATTTCAGAAGGCATTGGTAATATCTTTGTTGAGAGCTTTTTAATGTGGCCTTTCAGGGGTAGGAGTGGGGGGGGGGCACTGGGGGCATGTGCCTCCCACTTTTTTCCAAAATAGCAAATGTACCCTACTGGCAAATAAAATGTGCTCCTTTGATAAAGACCTGTCTTTTGGATATATTAAGCCTTTGTTAATTTTAATATTTTATTTTAATTATTCACATGCACCATAAAAGTATTGATAGCATACTAACACATCATATATATTTAAGTGATATGGCCAGTGTGTATTGGTTTATAGCATAACGAGTGGTGGTTGTGGAATGAGAAAGTTGCAGTCTGTCCATAAATTTTAAGTACGTTTTGTACAAAAAATGGTGACTTTACTTTCTCTACTGTTGCCAGATAAAGGATATCTTTGGAAAGGAAGCGTCACTCCAGAATGTGGCTTTAGTAAGGTATTGTGCTGCAAAATATCGAAATAAATTGTCCATCGATCGATCAATCTATTACAGTCAAGTCAGTCAGTCATTTCTAGGATAGATCAATATGCCTTCCTCTCCTTGCCAAGTATAAGTGTCATTAAATAATAATTGTAGTTACTTGAGGAACACCGTGAGAACTGTCTAAACGAAGATTATTAGAGTGGTATTAATATATTGTGTAGAACGTATTCGTATTTTATAGTGCTACTTTTGCTGCTGTTTAAACGCCGTTCCAATGTGTCATGTACAATATAAAGTCAGTGCATTTGTTCAAGTGATATTTAGGGCTTTTTGGAAAGTATTATTTCAAATGGTGTGTATTAAAGAGCTGGGGGATTGGGACATCTATTAAAAGATGTTCCTATCTTTGCTCCTGAACCCAACCCTACTTTTCATGCCCATTGTCTTGTCCATTACATGATGTTATAATAAGTGGATCATAGGTAGAGGGCCACAAAGGAAACTATAGTATGATGCGAGGCAGGGCACAACCCGCCCTGACCACTTCAGGTGTCATTTGTCCGTTATATTGCAATGATAACTGTAAATTGTAGAGACTGAGTTGATTTAAAGTTAATATTTAGCCTAGAACAACTTTACTTGACCATAATGTGTACGCATAATTAAATGAGCTAGTTCATGATATCTCCCTGACACGATCGCTTGTAAGTGTATATATATATATATATATATATATATATATATATATATATATATATATATATATATATATATATATATACATGATGAAGACATATTGGTTTCATGTGTATGGAAATATGTGGATTATTTTTGGTACCATTGAACACATCATACAATGTGTTTCCTTCTAGAATCGAAAATCTTAGAAAACGGTGAACACAATCCAGTCGTGCTATGTATATATTGTACTGTAAGATATAGTATTGCAATGTTGGTCTTTAACATTGCCTTGCACTGTTTGTCTTAATTACCGTATATCAGTGTACAACCATATGATTGTTCAGGAATGAATCGTGTTTTCTTCTTTACTTCTGAGTTTTACGACAAGCAATTACAAGGACTAACAGGTATGCTTTTATTTCTTGAAATGAGTATTGAGTTTCTGTCATTATTTTTAACCTCATCGTGTTCTTCTATACGGCTATAGTATCTCCGCCTTACACGGATCTCATAAAGGGTGACTTTATAAATCACAAAACTTCACTTTGATATGTTGTAGACCATAAGGAAATACTTGCGTATACACTCCAGAGTGTATTCTGAAACCAGGGAGCTGGTACTGTTAGGGTAGCAGCTCCCTGCTGAAACCACATTTAACTTTGAGTAATGACCCATTAAACATCTGAGGCTCGGCATCAATGAGAGCAGTTAAAATAGGTTGAACAATGTACACAGACATGGGCGGCCGACACGGAATTTTCTGCAACACCTTATATGCCTTATAAAACGACGTGCAATTAGTGTTTCTTTGCGACAAGGAATTGGTCTGAAATAGGCATGCCTCTGTACAGGTTCCTGGCTAACACTTTACTAGAATTCCACTGCACATGCGTAATTATGTCATTAGATAGATATTCAAATTTTTATATTTATGAACCTCCACACAGGACTGATGGGAGGGGGGAGGGGGAGTCAGACCAATGCTCAGCCGTGTTGCAGCCCACTCCCGCGCACTTTTCTTATGACTGTTACATGCGAAATAGCGAATCGGCATATTTTTGTCAAAGAGCGCCATCACTTCGTACCGCTAGTTCACGAATTGTATTTATACGCTTAGACAAAGGAAATGACACAGCAATGTTTTTTTTTTGCTTCCCAATCAGGGACGTCGCTAGAGGGGGGGTGTGGGGGGGTGTCTCACCCCCCCAATCTTGGTAAAAATGACGATAGTTGGAAAATTTGAGTGCGACAGTCGGAATTTCCGACTGTCGGAATTTCCGACTGTCGCCAGCTTCAATTCGGAATTTCCGACTGTCGCACTCTAATTTTTCTGACTGTCGCACTCTTATTTTCATATGTTCTTGTAATTTGTGAGTGGCATAAAATTTTCGATCAAAATTGACCTTTTAATCAGTCATATTTACCACGTTTTCCTCGTCACATTGAGAAATTGTTTCTCACGATCCTTATACTCCACCATACAAAACTTCGTATGATTTTGAATACTCTAAAAAAAAAATACAACGTTCGCCAGCTTCAATTCGGATAATTTATGTATTAATTTTGCTATTGGGTGGGTCGACCCTGTTCGCTAGCTTCAAGTAAGTTCAGGATATACAGGGACGTAGCCAGGGAGAGCAGGGGAGCGACTGCTCCCCCCTTTCATTGTCGAAAAATATGTTTAAAAACTGTTGTTATTACACTGCTAATACACGGCGATAACAATATTTGTTTTTACGCCACTGCACATCTAGCTGTCTTAAAATATATGAAAGTTTATATTGTCCATCAGTTAAGTTCGTCAAATGTATTTCTGGTATATTATGTAAAAGAACATGTAAAAGAATTCGAACAGGAAACAAAATCTGCTGATAATATGATATCATATGATAATGATGAAACTGGCAACAAATTGCACCAGATCGCATCTAAGGACCTTCAATTGTTCAAAAATATCTCAAAGGAGAGGGGGAGACCCTTCCCCTTAGACCCCTCCCCCATATCAATCGCAAAAGGTGCTCCCTCTTTCAAACTCCTGGCTACGTCGTTGGGGTATACATTGTCTCTACGGTATACAATTAAAACACCAATGCTAATCTACGGAAGCTTAAAAGTGCCATCAACATAAGCAAAAACTTTGCCCCATAAGGTACAAATGTATCGAAAAAAGTTCGGAACATAAGTGCAGTCGCGAGAGATGGGGTGTCTGACTGACACTGACCGTATCGTTGACGATTAGTGCGGGGGGGGGGGGGGTACAAGGCAGCAGTCGGAATTTTCTGGCTCCAAAACCCATCCAGTTGGAATTTCAGCCACTACACCCCCCCAATCATCAGGCCTTAGCTACGTCCCTGTTCCCAATAAGATATTTTCTTTACAATATTTTACAAAAATGGATATCAATGTACAAAACGAAAAATTTGATCGACGTCTGACCAAATATGAAATTCAAATAATCAATAAATACATATGGAATGAAGCGGTTTCGGAAAATATTGGCTTGCATGCTCGCTCTACAGCGTGATACATCGTATACGCACAAATGCAGTGTGCTTTGATATAAAATGGAAATTAGAGTTGAAAGCCAATGTGCTGCTAGTGTATATGTATAACCACTGCCACGCGCAAGTCCAACAATCCTGAAATATCTTCTTTTTTATATACATAATTCCATCTGCATACTCAGATATATATTACACATCTCATTATATTACAGTCAATAAATTCTCATCATATTTCCATGAATTTGAAAATAATCACAAATATTTTACAAGCAATATAGCAGTTTATAGTATATATTGTCTGCTTATAAACGAAAAGCAACTTTACCTCATATGCGGTCGTATGCGGTCATTTGAAAATGCATGTATGCCTACAGTGGAGTGTTCCAACAATAACGAGGTGTGGGGGAGGGGGCGGATGAAATGTTTGGTAGGTGGGACAGCATGGACCATATTAATATGTACGAATTTAATTTATGTTTGTATTAAACGTGTTTTCAGTGATATATGCCTATTGAGAGGGTTGGGGTGGGGGGGGGGGATTGGAGGGCCTGATATCACGTAATTTTTTTTTGGGGGGGGGGGGGGGGGTTATTTTTATCGTTGCTTTTCGTTTATGTACATACTGTATTGCTTGTTTCATCAAGGCACCTGGATATTTTATAAAACAATCGGTTGCAGCTTATATAATTTTAAAGATATTAAATATACGAAAACAAACTGAGATCAGTTCACAAGAAATGTTCACTGAATCGATAACATGATAACATTTAAAACAGTAGTTCCCAACCTCTTTGGAACTGCTACCCACAGCGCATTCTGGTTTTCCCTGGACCCTTATCCCCCAGTCCCTGTCCTATCTACTTAAAACAGTCCATAAACACAGTTGGAAAATGGTTCGCACATAATTCAAAGTGGTTGAGCCAACACTGGTTCCTCTCGTGACTATGTAACCGTGCAGTCTTTATCGGGAACATTAGAGATCGTGTATAGAGTATATCAAATATATAAATTTTTAATATATATATATATATATATATATATATATATATATATATATATATATATATATATATATATATATATATATGTATGTTTATATATATATATTCAGTAAAATTGACGTTTTGATCAAGAAAAAAAGCAAAGTGGCGACCTTTTATCTACATTATTTTCTGAAAATATGATAATTTCGCACGGAAAGTATGAGCATAATCTAGATAATTGTTGCGCGTGCATGGTGAACGTTTTACAAATGAGGGGTTGATTATCAATTGTAACTATAGTTTTGGTTGCGTAAACTAGTATATGACCACCTTTCTTTCAGAGTGTGAGGTATGTACGTCACTTTCTACCCATGTCATATGGCCTTTGGTGAAAAACCTGCTCTGTCCACAACATAAATTTCTCTTTTCGGTAGAAAATGATTTCAACATCTCTTGTTTGTTGCATATCATAACATCTATTCGTGCGTAACTATTTCAAACCATCAGCTAAAATTTGTTTGACAGAAACATTTTGCAATACACATTCCAACATTTATAACATATTCACAGCACATGTAACCTTGCGTTTAGGATGATTAACATCAACTAGTAATTATGTCCTAGGCCAAGTAGATCCTTCATATATAGGTGCCGTGTGCCATGGCATATAGGTTTCACAGCTGTTGAGGAAATCTTATGGCGCTATAGCGGATAAAACAAGGTCTGTTGGGAAGAATGGACGTGTATGTGTGTATCTGAAACAACCGTCCCTAGTATCGTGGTATAATATTCATACAAAACAGCAACAGTTTTAAAGTGATTGATATATGTACCCGTTATGGCTTCCTGATTCTTCAAACTCAATAGATATCTGATCTTGCGCAATGTATTCTCAGTTAAGATATCAAGCCTGTTCCGATATTGTTACAATAGGTTTTCTCGTCGAGCCCTCGCCCTGGCCCGCGCCCTGGGTTACACCGTTCGTTGCCTGAGGTTGCACCCTCCGAGTATCCCTACTGCTTCTAATCTGTTTCACCATATCTGAAATCTCCGTTGCTAGGGGAACAACGATGATAAATATTGCAGCTGTGAATGCCCAGACGTCAGCCAACGCAATCCACCAACGGAACAGCCCCTCTGAGAAGATCTGTACTGAGGCAAGTATTACAGGCCAAACTATAATAAAAAATAACGTTAGGCTAAGTCCAAGGATTATCGCTGTACGGAAGGTAACCTTAAATTCTTCTCTCATCTGATACAGAGACGGTCGGTTAAAGACAAGCTTTTTCTCCGTTATGGAAAATTCCCTGGAAATAAGAAATGGAACATTACATTGTTAATTCCTTTCAATATTGTCTGATAAAGCTACTATACGTGTTTAATCTACAGGCCCGTCTCTTTTGTGAAGGGGGGGGGGACATCTTGCCCAATACCTAGAACCCCTGATGGGGAAGTTATTCAGCGACTTGCCGACGAAGCGAATTCGCGAAACTATTAACAATGTCCCCTTATATATCAACTGTTTAATTTTCTTATTCACTTTCACTTTTACATCTCATTTGTAGTAATGCTTTATTTCCGTGTGTGCATTTCATATTGTTATAAATATTAATCTTGTCATACTTACTTTATGTACAGTTCTGTCCAAGGTGACAAAGGATTGTCTATATCACGCGTCTTTTCCCATATCTCCGTCTCTAACGTTTCGTCTATAGGTGGTTGAGTAATGAATGAAGCAACGACTGCAATGGCCCCACCAGATATTATGGACGTCAAGTTACCAATCAACATACTAAATTCAAAGTTTGTATCTGTGGAAGAAAAAGAAACATTTTATCGTCAAGTTAAAGATGTGTCACGAGTAGGAGGGGGGGGTGGGTGGAGGTGGGGTAATTTAGGAGGGTGGAGGTAGGGTAATTTAAGAGGGGGATGGAGGTGGGGTAGTTTAGGAGGGGTGGAGGTGGGGTAATTTATGAGGGGAATGGAGGTGGAGGTAGTTAGGAGGGGGGTGGAGGTGGGGTGATTTAGGAGGATTAAGATGTATGGGTGTTGACAATACTATACTGTTTACCGAAATCCCATTCATCTGACATTACAACGGCCATTGGACGTACACGATTCTCATGACACTTGCCACCATCTCACCGGTTTCAGGAGACAACGTTTTGATCACTGTAAATTCAAACAGGAAGATGGAAACCTTTTGAAGATTAAATGTAAACTGTAAACTTACCCGAAGTGTTTTCCAAGAACTTGGACAGATTGAATTCCCTGTGCAGTACTACTGAAGAGAGAAGCCAGGCTGAAATACCCAAGAAAAGCCCAAGGATTGCAGCTAACTCCATGGCTTTACCAGTAAGGCGAGTCCAGAACATACACAAAATAATGGGTATCACCGATGAACCAATCATTACACCCATAAAGTTATATAAAGCCTCCAAATTGACCTGTAATATGAGAAATATTGTTTCAAATATATCATACCAACAATGACAAAATGATACTTGGGTAACGAAGGTTGGGGATGGTGGGGGTGGGGTGTTGCAGACGGTGGAGTGGAGGAAAGGCATTTTGTAGAATCTGAGTCCCCAGTCCACACACACACAAAATTGTTCGATGCTTATAAAACTGAAGACAAAAAGTGTATCGGCAGTTATCACCAGATGCGTCAAGCCCCTGTGGAGCCGTTAACAATTTGTCACCTGGCGCACTTTTTTGCACTCAATACTTTTTCTTAAGTACGGTATATAGTGAAAATCAGATTACTTATTTCATAAAAAATAGCCCATGTGTTTCTTTAATTTATGCTCCGAAAAGGGTTGAAAATAGAAATATGACCTTATTACGCAAATATTGCTGTTGTGACGTTACAAGCTCCATACAAATGAAGCTTCTGCGCAATACAGTACATATGCAGACTTGTGGGTACCAAGGACAAACAGCCTACATACAGCAGGCCATAAAAGAAAAGTTATTGAAAGGATGTTGCTTAAATTTCACAAACTTGTAAATGAGACACTAAAGATGTTAAAATTCTAAATATGTTTTGCCTAAGTGGTACAACGTTTGCCCCAACAACAGTTGCGTAGCCAGCGGAAGGGGGGGAGGGAGAAGACTGCCCCTCCCCCGGGAAAAAAATAGAAAAAATAGTGAAAATAAAGTATAGAGAAGGAAGAAAGAGAGGAAGAAAAGGCAAGGAAGAGAGAAAAGGAAGGGAAAATTAAGGAAGAGAGATAAAGATCGAAGGGGTAGGGAGATGGGGTTTGTTTGCACCTGTTTGTGGGAAGAGGAGGGGGGGTGGGTATTTTGCATTATTAAGTTTTGTCTTTCTTTTTGTAAGTATAGGAAGTGTTGTACTCAGTTAAGCTCCCTAGAGTTTTTATACATTTCCTTTCACAGCCTTAATTTCTATATAGCTTTATATTTATATGGTATGTAAAAATTCATTACATGCACTTAAATAAATATCTTATCTGTGTAAATATGTTGTGAAGAACGAAATGAACGAAATGAACGGAATGAACGAAATGAACGAAACGAACGAAATGCATGAACACATGATATGCATGAAATGAATGAAAGAAAGGGAAAAGGAAAGAAATTAGAAGATTAATTAAGGATTGACGAAGGGAGGGAAGGAGAGGAAAGGAAATAGGGCTTGATAATGGAAGGAAGGACGGATGAGACCAGTACCGAGGCAGGCAGGGCTAGCGCTGTCGGGTTGAAATGACGTAAGGGTTGATGGAGGGAGGAAAGGGAGAGAGCTGGGAAGGTGAGGGGCCGGGAACGACGGATCAGGGACGAGGGTCGGAGCCGAGCAGGCCGTGGAGGGAGGAAAGGATAAGAGAGGGAGGAAAGGGGAGGGAGCCTGAGAGGGTGAGCGGCCGGGAAAGGACGGACCAGGCACGAAGGAAGGAGACAGGGAGATTTAGGGAGGGAGAAAGGACGGACAGGATGAGCGAGAGAGTGAGGAAATGCGCTACAAATAAAAAAAGGGAGGCAAACAGGTGTGACGTTATAGTCGCATACCGACATCAAACATTTTTTCTTGAATTGTTCACTTTATTCGTTTGACCTTGGATTGGGGAGGGTTCCAGATTAACTTGGGGGAATGCGATTTTAGCAATACACCAATGGCATGAGCTGTCTTCATATTGAGATCACTTTCAAATATTGAAGTAGAAAGTTTAATGTAAATTTTAAAGATATTTGTTAGTATGTTTCAATGACATCACACCTCTTCTACTTCAAGTTTATTGTGGGTGCACAAAGGGTCAAGTTTAGATGTTGTTGTCTCTTATGAACTGAATTCAAATTTCACAGGATACTCAGAAAGATGTTCATCTTTCATCGGTCACACTAATTATCGCCTCGAGTTTTCTTTTCTAGGTGTGCCACGATCTTAAGTGAAAAGAAGAAATTTGTGGGACGCAACATTTTCAACGTTGGACGAAATTTTATACAAGTGGTTAATTAGAAGCGAGGGATCTGGTTCTAACCACAGAGATGTATTTAGTCAAATTAAAGGGGTTTTCCTATCATATTGATATAGTAAACGACATTTCCCAGCAAATCAAAAATCTGCAATGGGATGAAAGATGCAAAGGCAAATCGATTCAAGAAGATTTTAAGCTAAGCGAGTATTTATTTCATGTAAATAATATGCGACAGTTAATTAATTAATTAATTAATTAATAGTTTATTTACATGTTTGATCGGAAGAAAATCATTTCTAAATAACAGAATTTTTTCACAATACACTACTGTTGCAAAGATCAAAGCTATTAACACAACTTAGCCCAAAAAACTTAAGGTTTGCATAAAAGCTAAAAAAACATGATAGCAATACAAGAAAACAAAAGGAATAAAATAGAAAAAAAACTAACTGCCACTTGCGAATAGAAGTCATTGTTTCACAAATACACGACACTCTCAGAACCAAAACCATAGGTAAAATGTTTATCTTAATTGCCCTTGACATCACACATAGCTATAATTTCACCATCGATTGAATAAAATGAATTACAACTTTGAAGAAAAAAACAAACTCGAAACAATAATCAACCTGACGGTTATTTTTTCTCCTTCATGAGTAAAAGATTATAGTTTGAAGATTCCTACTGCGGTATGGGTCTGTTGTGCTTCCCAGGGGCGGATCCAGGGGGGGCCCGGGGGGCCCGGGCCCCCCTTTTTGAAAATCCTGATTTTTTTTTTTTTTTTTTTTTACCGCGCTCGAGGGAAAGTGCCCCATGCGTGATCAGTGGCGTAGCTACGGGGGGCCTGAAATTGCAGACATGAGATCCATATTTTCAGGCTAGGTACATGCTGCTTAGAATACTCGGGAAGTGCCGTTCCGGCCATCTGGGGGGTTTGTAAAGCCAAAAATTTTCTTGTACGCTCCGCGCCAACCAATGATGGCGCTCCGCTTAGATATTCTTACGTTCAGGCGCGGCTGGACCAGTCAGACCCCCCCCCCCTGTCACAAATCCTGCATCCGCCCCTGATATGTCATTGAATATTCCACAAAACAACTTTTTATGTCCACGAAACTGTCGAAACATGATTTTCACTACTGGTAGAGATATAAAATATTGGGAATTCTGAATTTCCTGCAAACATGCGGCTGTGCCTGTTCAATACTCACTACTGTATCGCCTTAAAAAATGATGAGTGGAAATAGTTTCTCCAGGACCGTATCGTATCGTGGGTATCGAGTGCGTCTGATATACGAACGTACGTAGTACGTACGTACGTACGTCTATGATGATATGCACTGTACTGTACTGATAAAAACATAGGTGAATTTCACTCCATGGGAGTGATCACTGAGCACATTCCGGTATAAGAGTGAATTTCCACTCCATTTGAGTAAATCTTAACTCCTAATAGAGTTATATTCACTCATATTAGGAGTGAGGGTTAACTCCAATAGAGTTAAATTTTACTCTTAATTTGAAGTGCGCCGAGTGATCACTCCAATGGAATGAAATCCACTCATTTGTTTTTAGAGTGTTGCTAGATATATGAAGAAGAAATTTACATACCAATACATGTTATCGGTCATCGATTGGCACAAAAAGCCAGATTCTGATGACAGCTGCCTCAAGAAACCCAATAAATGGCCTAATAAGCACCGAGCCATCAATGTGGACCATTACCGAAACATCGATGCGTGTTAGTCTTCCACCCCCTTCCTCTAATGCTATTTAAGTCCACATGTGGGCATATCCTGCAAATCTACCGGTAGCCCACAGGGGTTTGAGTTGGGAGAAAGGCCTTGACAGCTTGAAACGACAAATGATGCCAACTTCCCTCAAGTTAAAAGTCTGGCTGAGTTGGCAAGGCCAGTCAGCATGAAAGAGAAAAAACTTTTTTTGCATTTCTGTCACCAAAGTTGCACATCTTTTTGGTTGCTATTTTGCCTCACAGGTGCCATCTCCTGCGATCTGGGGGGTGCTGAAATCTCAAATTTTCTCTGTACGCTCCGCGCCAACCAAGGTGGCGCTCCGCTTAGATAGTAAACTCCGCCCCCCCCCACAAGAAAGAACAGCCCCCCATGGCCCCCCCACTCAAAAAATCCTAGCTACGCCACTGTGCGTGAAATTTTTTGTAAAATAAATTTGCAAAAAGAGTACACCATCATTCTGATAAAGTGAAGGTGAGAGGGGCACTCTGACTGCATCAATAGTCTCCATCTGGAAGGGGGCATCCAAGATGAAATGGCCTGGAGTAGCCTGGTAAAAAGTAATTTGCATCACCACCTACTCCCCAAAGACGTAAATCCCAGCTCATTGCTCGAAATTGCCAAATTAATATATGCCCGGCAAACCATGAATACATGATTTATTGGAAATAAATTTTACTCCAAACTTTCACGAAAAGTAGCACCAGATTGCACCGAGGACCTCCATATTTTGTGAAATTTTCCCAAAGGGGAGGGGGGCACCCACTCCCCTTAGACCCCTCCCCCAGGACGACGATTAGGCATTTCCCATGTGGGCCCCCCCTTCGGCGAAATCCTGGATCCGCCACTGCTTCCGGCTGATGTCGCGAGTTGATGGTAAGCCGAAAAAACATATCGTGTTCTGTAAACATTACCTGTCAAATGGTAATAGTCCTGTATAATTTGTGTAATATCGGAGTAGATTAGCTAATCTTCAATTATTATTATTTTTTTTAGGGTGAATGGGGGGGGGGGGGTGAGTGAATTGCTTGACTTCATAACTATAATTAATATCATCAAAGATTTAAAGCACTCTCAAATAATCCGAATCACGTTCTGTCGTAATTTTTTCGAAATGTTCTGACGTATTCATGCCTCTTTGAGCCTAGAGAAGTTGTTTATGTTGATCACGGTTCATCATTTTTAGCGCATTTGCAGATTAGGACAATGATATATTTAGTTCAGATTGCAATGATGCGTAAGCCCCCGCCCCCCCCTCCCCACCCATCCCTTCCTCCGGAACAAAGTCACGAGAGACAGAATCTTCTCCCTCCTCAATGACAAACAGAAACAATATACATTAGCATGCATACGGTGCGTTAGAGCCTATAGAATCGGAATATCTTCAACTTTGTTTCAAAAGTTGCAAAATATAGCACCTTCTTGGATCGAGCTCCGTTTTACCAAATTTTTCAAAGGGAAGCGCCACCGCTTCCCTTAGACCCCCCCCCTCTTCGACGATATAACATGTTAACACATCCCCCTTCCCCCAGCTCTAGAATGGTGCAGGTAGCGCCACTGCTGATTATTAACTAGTTTGCTGACCCTTTAGGTCAGTTGCTCTGTTTCTGTATAAACCGTGTACAATACTGATTTCCAATATGAAACCTGCAGGGAAAGAGAACGTAAAGTTTCACAATTATTTCAAATGGTCCTTCTTCCTTGAAAGTCAGTTGGTTCATGGGTACATGCATTAAAAAAACATGAAAAATAAAAGAATACTTAATTAGCGGTTTGAAGTAGGCGAAACTAGCTTGATGAAATAAAATTCTTCCTGACTTCAAAAGAGTCCACTGAGAATGAAACACCAGCAGTGAAACAAAGGTCGAAAATCTTGTTATACAGGTAGATACAGGTGTAATACGAGTATATACAGGCTTCTGAATGCCTGGTCGATCCGGAAGTAGCAGGAGAGCGGCCGTATAGAGAAGGTTATTGGGGGCGCAGTGCAAGAATGTTACCAGTTCTTGGCATATGCGAGACTTGTTAGTGAGAAGTGATGTCAATGTACTATTTCATTATTCCAGGTGACAGTATCAGACAGTACAGGAAAGCGTGAGTTCCTCCAGAAATGACTATTTTCCGCCCCACTGTTTACATTTCTATTTCTATGACCTGTTCTTCGTTCTCTGTTAACGCAAATCCCCTTCCGACTCTCCTACCAGACAGGAAAGAAGCAATTGACACCATTGTCTCTCTCATCTTCCGTCTGTGGAATCTACTGAGAGAAATAACAATCCACGGAGCCAAACAAGAAAATGATGCAGACATACAATGTAATACAAGCACAGTTGTGTTTGACCTATGGCAACCGTAGTGTCCATAGCTAAAAATGGTGAGACATGCGTACTGTGGTGCCCTGGTGACGAAGAAAGCCAACCCGAGTATGACTGAGGCCCATCGATATTCAGGGTAGCTACTTGCCTCTACTGTGTCACGTGGTATCCTTGTCTCATCATTGTCAGCTGCGTCGAAAGAAGAGGAAGGTCCAAACCTTCGTTGGTGTCTTTCTCGAATTTGCAAAATGGTTCCATGAGCAAGAAATAAGATTAGAATCAATAGTGGTGCCAGGTATTCTACTATCACTGCTATATGAAGAATGCTGAAAATCACTCCACTGTCTACTACGTCTTTTACCGTACATATTACGTCCGAGCCATACTCAATAATATCAAACAGTGCAAAGTAAGGGACAACGTAGACGATAGCTCCTACCAAAATGGCTATTGTTACGGTCAACTTTCTCTGAACATCGTCGTTTCTGAGGAAGAACTTTCTGACGTTCTGGTGTGTTTGTTCCAAAATGACCAAAATAAGGAAAAATATCAGCGCAGTCTTTGAAAAATTCAAAGTAGCGCTTGCTGCTTTACAAGCCAATCTGCCAGCGTTCCAGCAAGGGTTGTGAAAGTTCTTGGCTCTTAACATTCCAGTTGTGATTACGTTAACAACGTTAGCGAGAATAAAGGAATTAAGAAAAAGGAAATACGTATCTGTGAGATGGCTGCCAAGAATCGCCATAGCAACGTAGAACACGTTTGAAATCAAACATATCGCTAAGATACAGATAGTAAGTGTAAAGAGTTTCAGCTCGGGTGCCACGTGACAGAGAGTATAACCTAGATAAATCCCGGAGTAACTGTAGTTGTAGTTGAAGTTATGATAGCTGAAACTATAGTCAAGTTCATTTCGAGGAAACAATCGCTCGCGGCCATAATCCACTGCCGACGCCGAGCTCCACATCGTAAATAGAGACATTGCTTTTACGGGAAAATTCGGCAAAATTCAAAAAACAATCACGCCGAATTAAATGCAGTCGGTTCTGTGATGACTAAACCGTTAGGATTGTTACAATATTAACCTCTATACACTTCGTTTTCCACTGGCTATAAGATTCTATACAACACCATTAAATATCAAGTGTGAGCGTCTTTCCTGTTCCCACTGTCATAATATGTTCGATATCAGACGAGTTTCAACATCTGTTGATTGCCAACTAAAACTGGGGATTGTCGGAAGGAACTGTAGCCTTTAGTTACACCCTTAGCTTACAAAGTTGGTGTTGATGTTTTCCGGTCATATAGTCATATTACACGATATAAAAGCAATGTTACAGTTTCCATTGCTTAAACTGCAGTGGGTGGACCTATATTAGCCTGTATCAGAAAATAGAAGAACAACCGCTTAGAATAATTAAAGGGGACGAACCAATTTAAAATAACAAAAAAAGGGGCAAATTCCAACTTCAGTGAGTGCTTGGTATATTTCTGACATACACAATGTTCCCACTTCTGACACCATGTTTATCTCTTGATCTTTATTGTATCTCCGGTGTACGAGCGAGTGGCGCTCTTTACGGACCACTCTATGAACACACAACTATATCAAGGTAATCACCATTAAAAAAAAAACATATACATATGTATATTCATCGGTTATCACAACATTAATATATACAATGACTGAATTATCTGGCAAAATTAGTGATCATTGACCTAAACATATGTAACATTCTTCGTGGTTTCATTTGCTGACATCGACATGACGTCACTCGTAGTAGGTTCACTGGTATGAACATTTTGACCTCAGTTGACCTCTGCTTTTTAACGCTTCTCTGTGGTACGTCGATTGTTAAACAAAAGTTTCAGATCGGTCTATTATTTGTATGGGTGCAACTTGGTCAACAATTTGGGTTAGCATAATTCAAAGTGATATCCAAAAACATTTTAGCAGAGGAATACTTTTTGTTACGTAACATTGACTAGTCCCCTACTTCCCCTACTTCGTCTTGTAAAATCTACTAAAGGCCTGTGTAAGAATAACACTTTGTTTTCTATAACTAACACATCAGTTGTGGAAAATATAGAAAAAGCCTGTGTAAGAATGACACAACAGTTGTGTCAAATTTGTTATGGCCTGTGTAATGATGATACAAAGTTATATCAAATGTATAGCATTACTTAACGTCATCTTAGGAAAACATGACCCTGCAGATGTTGAGGAAACCATGACGAAGCGGATGTATAAAATCTATGGAGTTGAATCTGCACTGAAGTGCCTAGTTATACAAAGGACATGAAGAAGAGCGTTGTCAAACCACATCACAGCTATATGTAATTCTCATAAGAAAAAAACCCCAAATACAATAAGGTTTACAATTGAGCTTTATTTCAAAGGCAATAATACAGAATACAAGCTTTAATTAACTTGACTTGAATTGATGGAACAAAACAGGGATCGCCAAGTTTCATAAATGTGCAAATGAAGGAAGATCCTCCATAGTGGGCAGTATTTTTTATTTTTTTTATGTAAGTGTTGCAGGCCTTCTCGGAATTTTTTTACTGATATTCCTCACGAGGATGCACACTGCTCTGTGTTAAAAGGTGTGGTTTATTGCCGGGTTTCTCCATATCATTGGCTGCATTTGTAGGTTTTTGAGGTTATGTGGAATATTTCCGTAGTATAGGGAATGTTCTATAAAAAACTCACAAAATTATGAAAATGTAAATATTTTGCACAATCTTGTGTTAGGTGGTTCATAATAATTACTCGAAGCATTTATAGTAAGAAAAAAGAAGAAGAAGAAGAAGAAGATGAAGGAAAAGAAAAAGGGACAAACTCAACGGACAACAAAAACTATAAACTTTTGCATTCATATTTGCTACTGATTTGCAACTATAGGTGTATGGGTTTGCAAATAAGCATTAGAATTTTTAATCGTTCTGTTGTTGTTGTTGCAATTAAGTTGATTATATCACTGTCAGAAATTCTATTTAAATTTCGGTAGAGTAGTATTTACCTGTGGCTTTGAGCAAGATATATTTCCTTTTAAAATAAGCCTTAGTCTTTCAGCGTAATCTACCGTCATCATCGGTTTTGATAAAACAAATACTTCCGAAGTATCTGGCCGTGTAAACACTTGACTGATGGTGAATTTAAACTTAACTTTCTTTGTATATGATATATAACGGTCGCCCCTTCCCCCCCCCCCCCCTTGGCTACGCGCCTGCGGACAGATGCATGCTCCGAATCTTACAATAAAAAACCTCATATGACCAGTATTAGACCTATACCCCCTCCTTGAAAATTGCTACGGTTTGATAAGGAATCACAGATTGCTTGTCCATATTTCTGCCCGCAATATATATACTCTTGCCATTTCCTTTTGTAATTTCTCCATTCAATTTTTTTTTTTAAATTTTCATATGAAAGGTAAAATTGTACTCATACTTACATTTAATCGATAGCAGAGTAAGGTAAGAGGAATAAATGAGATTGATGTGATGACTATAGCCCAGTCTCTCTTTCCGTGTAGTAAATCCAGGTACGTTCTGTAGTTACCATGAACTTTACATTTAAACCCTGGTTTAATAGCCCTTTTATTTCCTTCTCGGTTGCTGTGAAAAGAATTTGACGAGTAAAACGAGAGTAAATAAATAAATAAATTTATTTCATTAAAACAGTGATCGTAAGCAATACACTGGAGAAAACAAAACTATACAGTTATGAAATGTTTCCCCGAAAAAAAATGAGGGCGGTCTTGAAGAACTCTAGCATGCATACACTTCGAATGTGTTACCTGATGATTAAGTCACTGTGGCTTTAATTTTGAGTAGAACGGTTCTGTATATTGCCGTGTTGAAAGAATCTAACCGTAATAGCAATTACAGACTTTGTTATCCGTGTTATAGTCATAGCCGACTTTGCAATCATCGGTCCACCTCACAAACCTGCAAGGTCGTTAAAAAGTGACTCCATAGCTTTCCCCTTTCGGGAAATCAAGAAAAATCATACTTTTGTTGCAAAACACAATTCTTTTTAAATTTCTCATCAGCGACCAAACTTATCCGAAACCGGTCATTCTTTAAAGACATAAAACATAAATGGTGTCAACATCTGATTCTGATTATCATATAACGTTATTATCATTATCATTACTTTAATATTATCTTTTAATATGTAACATGTAACATAAAACATGCATAGCCATATGTAACGAGATCTCCACGTTGACGTAAATGAAAATGGTGATAATGATACATCGGGAGCCTTCAACAGATATCTGGATACTCACTGAAACCAGAGTCGACCCGCTAAATGGCATTTGCCAGTATTATATCACTATCGTTAATGAAATGCATTTGATTTTGCTCTATATACTTAAAGACGCGAAGCAGTGTTTTCGTGAACTTTCAGAATACTGACACACATATGCTCTCCGACGGATCTGGTAACTTCTTCTACCGTAAACGAATGATTGATTAACATATTCGCGAATGTAATGATGGCGGGAGGGTGGGGGGGGGGGTGGATATAAGTAATTATATCGAAAATTACCTGTTAAAAATAGTATTCATACCGATGTTTATATACATTACACAGATGCGATAGTCGTATAAGAGTTGAAGCCTTCAAGATAAATTATTGAATGAATTCTTTACAAGAAAAAAATATCATTCAATAATTCTTATTAATGTTTTGTAGTGCAAATCAGAATTAGGGCAAAAAGGGGGAAATTGCAAACAAAACACTACGCGAGATTCATCTCAAAGAGATATTGTCAGTTTGTAGGTAAAGTTATATACTTTCACATGTAAAAGAGGAAATTAATCATAAATTGAGGGTTGAGGTATTCAAGCTACTAAACGAATTCTACCCAAGAAAGTAGAAAAAAAGAAATGGATTTCTCACGGTGTGATATTTGTGATGGGATTGTGGAATTACATCAACTAATCAACCTGAAATATAGACCCACTAATTGTTTACGTTTTTCTAGCTCAACATTATTGCCCACAGTTATTATATACACTAGAAATTCAACTAAATGGTCATTTAAACTTTAACGCGCATTTTGCGGGTCTTTCAAATATATTTTTTCCTGACTGGCTGTCTAAATATTTACTTACACGGTTCCCAATGCCTCGAGACAATGCGATGGTTATGAATTTTCGGGAAAGACAATTCTCAAGAAAAAAAAAAAATCTCAGCAAATTTAGTAAACTAGCATAGGGCCTATAGTAGTCATTACTGATGAAAAATCGTCAGTATCAGTCTCAAAGTTTAGCATCAAAACTGTACTTTGCTTACTGTGCTTGAAGTTTTCAAAAGTGGGTGCTTACCCTCCAATTTAACTTCCGGGACAACCGGGATCTTCTAAAGAGATATTCAAATATCTCAGAAGAAGAAGAATGTTCAAAGGGTGGTAGTAACAAGAGTATTGAAGGTTGAGCATGGGTGACCATCTTTTTTGAATTTTATATTTGGGGTCAATGCTGTTGACCTATAAATTCTTCGTATATATGCAAACGACGCCTCTGTTTAACACATTTAAAACTTTGCATTGTGATGGAATCGAAGCGGATCATCCGATCGACACATGAGAATGGCTTTGTAGTTTAATATATGACTCACATGTCATCGGCAGTACATTGCTTGCAGCCTGTCATACTAGTGCACGAGCATTGGTCCCTTGGATTCGCCATCCTGCCTCTGCACTTGCCACATAAGATACAGCCGTTACTATCTGCTACTCGGCGATAAGGTCGTAAATGAATTTGGTAAAGATCGTACACCACAATCGAGGTTATGGCGATGACTTCGGCTGATCCGGTAGATGTCACTGACATTAAAATGATCAGTACGATCATCACGTGACCTCTGTAACCAAGAACTTCGTTAGCAACAGCGACCGGTACAAGACCTACGGAAGTGATGTTTAGTTAAGTGATAGTTAAGTTATACAGAGATAAATAACGAGCAACTAATACAATGTAAGGATTTAACCATACAGCCTGACTAAATGAATGTGATATTTATAAACAAGACATATGGAAGCTCAAAAGTGGGACGACAAGGTGAGGGGGAATAGGGGGGGGGGGTGGGGGTGTGCGAGACCTTTCTTAGATTTCTTTTTAAGTATGACTATCACTGATTTCACTATAGGTTAGTGATTAGATTTTGGTCCAACTTTAAAGTCCGATTCAAGCTGTATACATCATGATTCTGTCATTTCGTTGAACCCAGATCCGAGCACACACAGGCGTGCGCATGCGTTAAAACCTTGCCAGGTATTTTTTGTAACAATAGGAGGGAATGAATGAGAAGAATTTTGTGCTTTAAAGACAATAATTAATAATAATTAATAATTAATGGATTTTCAACTTTACCTTGACCTATTTCCTGAGGTGTGAGTAACTCTTGACCCCAATACGTACTGAGAGAGACATAAGCCAACCCCATTGTGGTAGCGAAAGCAAACGGGACAGCAAACCATACCAGACCACCGAGTAAGAAGCCCCACATTCCCTGTTTAGGTTTAGCCGCGACACTACTCTGCCAGTAGGACTGATCAACAAACACTGTGCCAAAATTACCTGATGGATAAAATAATACACAAGAAATACATTTAAACTGATGATGAATTGAAAAAATAACATTGTAAAGAAATGTATACACATAGTTAAGGTGTAATGGAGGGGGAGGGGGAGGGGGAGGGGGAGGGAGGGGAAGGGAAGGGAGGGGGGAGGCAGAATAATGGCACTGCCACTTCGGGACATAAAAGAAGATTCGGTAACAAAAATTCTGAAAAAAATCATTCTTAACCCACTACCCCCACTAGTGGAACAGAATGTGTATTTGTTTATTTTTTCTTATTTTTTTTTAATTTATATTTTATTTCACCTCCATTTCCGTATACACGCAATGCTAGGCTGCTAAAAACGCTCAATATGCTAATAAGTTTGCTAAATTTCTTTTCATGACGGTTATGTAAGTTCAGATTATATACCCAGACATTGAGGCCCGTGATGTATAATACTTTAGACAAATTTATACGTCTCACATGACTTGACTGTTACAGCAAATTAGTTATTTACATTTGAATATAATTGGTCATTGTTTCAGCATAGTGTAAATAACGTTCATTAACACAATTAACTTGGTTTTAGAATTGTCAGTAAGACATACAATCAATTTTAACATGCTGTTCGATACTTCATAACGGAATAATAAATGTACAGTTTAAAGAAGCTATTAAGTCGGGAAGATTTGTGAAAAGTCTTTCGCATTAGAGAATACTATAGTCCTGAGCCCTCAATAAGGGCTTACATAGTTAATAACTAAAGGGTTTCGGTAAAATCATGGTTGAAGAGGGAACGTTAACATAACAATAATTTTAAAAAGCTGATAGATGAAACATTTCGTTATTCTCAGCGTAGTTACTATACGAGTATAGACACGATGCATTTACATTGAGTTGGATTCAAAACAAAATGATGAAATATGCAGGTTGGTGCTTCCACTCCTGTAGTTTTTTTTTAGGAGAAGGTAACCCATTCCATCTCGGGCTCATCAATATAAGTGGCTGGATGACTTAGTCTAACACAAACACCACTGCAGGGGTCAGTTACTCAGATGTAACATAAACCTCAAATAAGAATTTTATGGCCTCAACCTAAAATTCTCTCAAGGACAATTATTGGTGTTGAATGTCGTTCAAAAGGTATTCTGTAGTTTACATGAATTATAGGCCTAACCAGGACCTGAGTTATTCAAATTTGGAGAAAAAAATGGTGATGAACATTAATGTTGAGGCCCTCACTGAGGAGCCGATTTCATCATCAAATTAGCCCTAAAAAGAAATTTTGGCTTATGTTGCAAGGGGCATATCATGAGAACCGGACTTGCCATTAGACATTACTTAGTTGCTGTTGTTTGTAGTTTGTTGCTGTAGTTTGTTGCTGTTGTTTGTAGTTTGTTGCTGTAGTTTGTTGCTGTTGTTTGTAGTTTGTTGCTGTTGTTTGTAGTTTGTTGCTGTTGTTTGTAGTTTGTTGCTGTTGTTTGTAGTTTGTTGCTGTTGTTTGTAGTTTGTTGCTGTTGTTTGTAGTTTGTTGCTGTTGTTTGTAGTTTGTTGCTGTTGTTTGTAGTTTGTTGCTGTTGTTTGTAGTTTGTTGCTGTTGTTTGTAGTTTGTTGCTGTTGTTTGTAGTTTGTTGCTGTTGTTTGTAGTTTGTTGCTGTTGTTTGTAGTTTGTTGCTGTTGTTTGTAGTTTGTTGCTGTTGTTTGTAGTTTGTTGCTGTTGTTTGTAGTTTGTTGCTGTTGTTTGTAGTTTGTTGCTGTTGTTTGTAGTTTGTTGCTGTTGTTTGTAGTTTGTTGCTGTTGTTTGTAGTTTGTTGCTGTTGTTTGTAGTTTGTTGCTGTTGTTTGTAGTTTGTTGCTGTTGTTTGTAGTTTGTTGCTGTTGTTTGTAGTTTGTTGCTGTTGTTTGTAGTTTGTTGCTGTTGTTTGTAGTTTGTTGCTGTTGTTTGTAGTTTGTTGCTGTTGTTTGTAGTTTGTTGCTGTTGTTTGTAGTTTGTTGCTGTTGTTTGTAGTTTGTTGCTGTTGTTTGTAGTTTGTTGCTGTTGTTTGTAGTTTGTAGCTGTAGTATGTTGCTGTTGTTTGTTGTTTGTTGCTGTTGTTTGTAGTATGTTGCTGTTGTTTGTTGTTTGTTGCTGTTGTTTGTTGTTTGTTGCTGTTGTTTGTAGTTTGTAGCTGTTGTTTGTAGTTTGTTGCTGTTGTTTGTTGCTGTTGTTTGTAGTTTGTTGCTGTTGTTTGTAGTTTGTTGCTGTTGTTTGTAGTTTGTTGCTGTTGTTTGTAGTTTGTTGCTGTTGTTTGTAGTTTGTAGCTGTTGTTTGTTGCTGTTGTTTGTAGTATGTTGCTGTTGTTTGTAGTATGTTGCTGTTGTTTGTAGTTTGTTGCTGTTGGCTGTTGTTTGTTGCTGTTGTTTGTTGTTTGTTGCTGTTGTTTGTAGTTTGTTGCTGTTGTTTGTTGTTTGTTGCTGTTGTTTGTAGTTTGTTGCTGTTGTTTGTTGTTTGTTGCTGTTGTTTGTAGTTTGTTGCTGTTGTTTGTAGTTTGTTGCTGTTGTTTGTAGTTTGTTGCTGTTGTTTGTAGTTTGTTGCTCGTTTGTAGTTTGTTGCTGTTGTTTGTAGTTTGTTGCTGTTGTTTGTTGTTTGTTGCTGTTGTTTGTTGCTGTTGTTTGTAGTTTGTAGCTGTTGTTTGTTGCTGTTGTTTGTAGTATGTTGCTGTTGTTTGTAGTATGTTGCTGTTGTTTGTAGTTTGTTGCTGTTGTTTGTAGTTTGTTGCTGTTGTTTGTAGTTTGTTGCTGTAGTTTGTTGCTGTTGTTTGTAGTTTGTTGCTGTTGTTTGTAGTTTGTTGCTGTTGTTTGTAGTTTGTTGCTGTTGTTTGTAGTTTGTTGCTGTTGTTTGTAGTTTGTTGCTGTTGTTTGTAGTTTGTTGCTGTTGTTTGTAGTTTGTTGCTGTTGTTTGTTGTTTGTTGCTGTTGTTTGTTGTTTGTTGCTGTTGTTTGTTGCTGTTGTTTGTAGTTTGTAGCTGTTGTTTGTAGTTTGTTGCTGTTGTTTGTAGTTTGTTGCTGTTGTTTGTAGTTTGTTGCTGTTGTTTGTTGTTTGTTGCTGTTGTTTGTAGTTTGTTGCTGTTGTTTGTTGTTTGTTGCTGTTGTTTGTTGTTTGTTGCTGTTGTTTGTTGTTTGTTGCTGTTGTTTGTTGTTTGTTGCTGTTGTTTGTAGTTTGTAGCTGATTTTTGTTGCTGTTGTTTGTAGTATGTTGCTGTTGTTTGTAGTATGTTGCTGTTGTTTGTTGTTTGTAGCTGTTGTTTGTAGCTGTTGTTTGTAGCTGTTGTTTGTAGTTTGTAGCTGTTGTTTGTAGTTTGTTGCTGTTGTTTGTAGTTTGTTGCTGTTGTTTGTAGTTTGTTGCTGTTGTTTGTAGTTTGTTGCTGTTGTTTGTTGTTTCTTGCTGTTGTTTGTAGTTTGTTGCTGTTGTTTGTAGTTTGTTGCTGTTGTTTGTAGTTTGTTGCTGTTGTTGTTGGGTTTTTTTTCTCGGATTTTTGTTTTTTGATGTCAATAACATATAAGTAAATAAATTTCTGCCTACATTCATCTTTCAAGTTTTTGTATTTTGTTGTTTTTTGTTATGTGTTTATTTGTTTCTTCTTCACTTCATAAAATAGGAAATGATTCGATATGACAAACAAACTTGTATGTTTGGAAAATCATGTACCAGTTATGATAAAATAATGAGGTTGTATCTAATATTGATTTTATCTTTTCTGTCAATAATAAAACCATGGATTTCATTACTAATGGAGTCTTTATAGCAGAATCAATATTTAACAGGAATAGTCTCGATTTGGTATAGCTTAGAGGAATACTTTGCATAAAAAAGAGGTAGAAAATATAAATTTATTAGTTTTTTTGTGATTGTTATGCACGATGCGATTTCAAAATTAAGACGAATTATATTGTTAACTCAATTTAGATTTATTCAAAATTGATGTATTTTTCATTTATAAGTTTAAAAAATGTCGACGAATTATGTTTATAAAACTTATTTAAGATCTTGCAAAGGATATTTTTTTTAGGGCCAATACCGTTTCCATTTTATTAAATAACGGGGAATCAATGTTTGGAAGTATGCCATAAATTACCACACATAATCGATCGAGGTAGAGCAGACGAATAGATATGTTAACATAAAAAAACAGTTTTAATTTTGTAATTATAATAGATAGAATGCCTTGAAGAAGTTGAAAAATGAATGTTTCGGTGATATTGGCAATTCTTTAAAAAAAGGATATTTTTATCCTCATAAATGTAACTTGTGCACGTGGCCGGGTTTTAATTTCATAATCGGAATATTCTATGGATATAAAATCAATACACACATACGCATCTCTATAATTAAATCTGATACGATTCAAGTTGCATGTAAATAATCCCAGTGACCTAGATATCAGATTTCTATTCATACTTTAGATTAAGATCTAGAAATTAAAAAATTAAATGGGTCACGAAATAAGCTACCATAAATAACACGTGGTTTGGCTAGCGTAATTCAGGTATCGCGGTATGATCACTATACGGTACTTGATGATATCGCGACAGAAGCGAATTGTAAGTTTCTCTCTGTAGATAAAATGGCGATATAATGATATACTTTCTTTCTACAATAATGTATTTGTATTTTAGATCCTCCTGCAAGCAGGAACTCGCGAAGATGCCTCATTGGCTTATCAAAGCCGCAAGCTGACCAAAGTCAGTCTCTTAGATTCATATTTAACGTCCATTATTATGAATTGTCCATTGTCAACAACTCTGTAACTGGACGACATACATTAATCTTGGAGTGACTCGAACCGGGGACGTTATGCCGGCGTTAACCACTGAGCTAACACTCCACTCCATAATCCACTCCATAATAATGATAACATTTGGGTAATGCTTTTCATATTCAAGTGACTTAATGGGCAGCAACTTTTTCACATTCGGCTTGATTCTTAAGGATGATTGCCTTCCTAAGGGGATGCTGAAACTTTCGTAAAATTCTAGAAAACCTTCAAAGGAATTATGAGCTAAGACAACAATACTTTTTAAAGTGAGTGGTACTTATACAAAATTGCAAAGTACGATCTTATTTAAGTCACATATTTTAAAGGAATACAGTGTAGCTTCATTTATCGTTTAACATTATCGCCTCATCCAAGTTATTTTATTTTATTCACCCACATGTACTTTGCATAAGTCCTTAGGCAGGGTTTAGTTGTCCATTTCATGAATTTAAAAAGGATTTTGTTAATCAGTTTGAAAGATATAACGGTTGCATAAGGATTAATTAATGTTTGTTTTGCATTTAGTTCTTAAAACAAAGTACTCTATATAGATAGCATCGTTTTTTTTTTGTAAAAGATGACGGTGATATTATTTCAATTTTTTCAGTAAGTATATAGAACCAACAGTTTTTCACTTACTCATGTGTAATTTCTTGCTTGTAGAAATACTAACTTTAAATAAATACAGATGGCTAAAGTCCAAAACAAACATCGTTTTTTCGAGATTCTGTTAACACCGAGAGTTACAAAGATATTTACAGATCCATTTCTTGAATTAAAAAGAAAATGACCTCATCGCCCTGGTCCATTAGTAAATGAAGAGAACATATTTCATGCAAGAACTTGTAGAATGGAAATCTGTTTTTAACTGTTCACCTGCTTGCATTTGCGAGAACCTAATATCGTTGAGTACCCGAGGACTGTGGTTTCAGTTTTGCCAAACATAATGATGGAAACATACATAACAGACGTGAAGGAATTAACAGTTGAAGATGAATTATTGAATACAGAGAAAATCCTGACTGAGGCGGATCCGCAGAAAGAAGGGAAAGAGCATGATGTTAGAAAGAGAAGGAAGTTGAGAGGATTCTGAATCTGGAAGGACAAAATGACGAAGTAGGAACTTGGGTGGTGCAGGGGGATGGGGGGGGGTGAAGGATATGGAGTGGAAGGGATAAAACAGGCGCGTAGCCAGGAATTTGCCAAGGGAGGGGCGAAACTGTAGATTCGGCATTGAAAACTATCTAAGCGTAGCGCCACCATAATTGGCGCGAAGCGTACAAGAAAATGTTGGTTTAGAATGCCTCCCAGATCGCTGGAAAAGGCACTTCCCAGGCCTTGTAAGTTGCATCTTAGCATTTTCTCTTTTGAAAATACTAGCGATATCATAAAAACATTAAAAAAAAATTATGCTCAAGGGGGGCGGCTGCCCCCTTCGCCCCCCCCCTCCTTGGCTACGCGCCTGGGATAAAAGAAAAGGAGAAGGGGGACGTATTGGGGTGGGAAATAGAAACACAGATAGGAACCCAAACCACAACACCCATGGCGTATAGAAATTTTGTTGAAACCCAAAAGTGAAACAATTTTTCGTATCCCAGGAGTGGTGTCGTTTTTAATAAGCAAGCAATCTTGTGACAATATAACTAATATATATATAATTGTATGAATCAATATCCTCACCTACAACATTTATTATTCCAAAAATAAAACCATCCAGAGATATAAATGTTAGGTAGCTATTTTCCTGATTGCCGGGTGGACCCTCCGAGCAATTAAGCAAACTGTAAACTCTGTTGATAGACCCTGTAGAAAACAAAGATAAACAAATTAGTGAGGCAAGGTCATCACTTTACTATTAACAATTAATATGTCATGTATAACATTGCATATTAAACTGGTAGACTAAGCCTTTATTGTGAAAGACTGCCACCTCTCCATGGGTTAAGGTTGAACTGTCCAAAAACTAGCTATAACATCACCTTAGCCACCACACTTTTATGTTTTTTTCTTCTCTTCTTCGTTTTTGTTTCAAACGAATAAATTGAAACGTTGTCGTATTGTAGAAATATCGCCTTACAGATTCCATATCAAAATGAGAGTAGTAAAAAAATCAACTGAAGTGACCTTTTTCTTGGGAAGGGGGATGGGATGAGGGGGTGGTGTGCATGTCTTCACAGATATAATTTATTTGCTTGGATGTTGAAGAAGATGCAATAAACTACTGATGGTCCAAAAAATCAGTAAGATTGAAAGTTTTTTTGAGGCGTTTAGAAATTTGTGATTGAAACATAACGATTCCGCAACGAGAGGTGCAGACTAGCTGACAGTTGGATTGGGGAGTATACTATTAGGTCAAGTTGCTAAAAGTTTTAAATTGACAAAAAAAATGTGATATGATATTGTTAAAGTTAAGATATGTTAAACATGATATGCTGTATGATAAATGCCTGTACATAACGCACTCCTTTAATTGACAATCTAAACAGTGTCACCTTGAACTTCCACTACAATGGATTTAGCAAAAAATAAAAACACTTCAATTCCTTTGAACTGGACTCGCTTTCGTTATATATAAGTGCACTTTTTTTCTAAAAGAGAATAGACAATATATCAAAGCATACCTATATATATATATATATATATATATATATATATATATGTATATATATATATATATGTATATATATATAGTTACCTAGAGCTCCATTTCCCCCGGGATTGTGGTAGATCTGTACCATGAACACGAGCAGAATTGCAAAGATTACCGACGTGTTGAAATATGACATATAAAAGGTCGCACCCAGTCCACCGATGAAAGTGTAACCCCCGATAATTGCGACTAAAACCATTGCTGCAAATTCCAATTCTAAATCTTCCACAATGTGTGTTAGAACAGCACACCCGCCTGCAATAGAGTAACAAAACAAAAAATACAACACATAGCGTTTGTGATTAAAAGCAAAATAAGATGGTAAAAAGGTGCATTTTGGTGTAACGTTTGGATACACTGGTTGGGTGATAGTACATGCTGCCGGTGACTCGACCGGAGGAACAGGTACAGGACAAAATAATTTGATGTCAAATCGCAGCCGAAAATACGAAATAATCGTACTAACCTCCAAGCTTTAAAAAAACAAAGGAAAAGAAACTATAGGACGTACAGTGTAACCAGCGAGGTGCCTAGTTTCATATCGTGATAACTTAGGAACACACTGAAAGAAATCTTGAATATCTTCGCTCTCAGATATCTATAGAAAATATTGTTATTATTATGGAAATGGCGTTTTGTTGTTGTTCATGCATGGAAATGCATTTTCCTTTGAAAATCGCTCAAGCGTAACTGTGATCATAATGTAACCATAATAATATATCCCTCAATAAAAACTAAGAGATCTATGTGGTGCACCACAGAGATCTCTTATTTTGTATTGAGGGATACATTATTATGAGTAAATATTACACGAGGTGGTCATGAGTGACGACATTTACAATCCAACGTGTATAATGTAGCTAATAAAATAGGCAAATCAAGATAAAACCGTTACAGATTCGTTTCCCCCCCCCCCCCCCTCCAAAACCTAATACCTACATTGGATTATTCAGTAAAAATCTCAGTTCTTAGGTGCTACGAAATGAGATATTATGAATCATAACGACTAAAAATTGCTGCCGATGTTAACCAGAACGTATGGAGTCGTGTAGATTCATTGATAATTTATTACGGATCCGTATGAAAAGGATATATTCCAGGTGAAAATGTATTTCTTTGCTGTTGAAAGTTGAAAGGGGGAAAAACGTTTCCACAATATCCTCACTGCTGGCCGTTGAAACACACCTCAATCAATGACAGTTTTCTTGAGTTTACATAAGTCTGTATTCAAATTGTGGAAACGATAGCAACCAACAACAACGAGAACAACTTACCGAGCATCAACATTGATGTGACAATGACATTAGTCAAGATTGCAAAGAAGCAGAATATCAGATGAGTTCTACTCCCGAAGCGAGCTTGAATTACTTGAAGGAAGGTTTTCGCTCCTGGTGCTCGGGTTTTTAATTGCACGGAGATTGTTGCAAAGAGCAGTAAAGGGATTGTCGCGCCGGCTGCATACCAGAAGGGACCGCTGATGCCGTTCTAATACAAAAAGAAAGATAAAGAACGAATATAATTTAAAGCTGTTATTTATAATATATAATCAAATCGTTACAAGTTTCATTTAGTTCACAAGCAATTGTTCAAAGGATATATATAGAGGAGACATTTCTAGCAATTTTCCCCGATCCCACTTTCATTCATTGTCACGTGATGACATTCGATCGATCAACTTCATGATTGGTATAGGCTATAGCTTTATTTTTTAATTTTTTAAAGTGTATAACTTTAGGCAGAATATAGATGTTACGGTTTTCATCAAAGTCAGCTTTCAAATTATGCTTTTACTCCGTTAACACATGAATTGGGATATACCGACTAATGCCTTAAGGTGCTCGAATGAAATATATTACATGAAGGAGGCTATATAGAAAAGTATCTCTAGAAATGTGACTCAATCAACCGCCTTAAAAGAAACCAATCAATTTCCAATATATCAAATTATTAACAATGTTTTCTACTTTTCGTTGATGGTAATCACTTTCAAATACGGATTCTCATTTTCAAAAATAGTAGCCTAATGCTGTATTTGCATGCAGGTCTTGGATCCAACCTGGCGATTGATATGTTGCTTCCGTTTATTTCTTTTATTGGATTTCCACTATAGGTTTTGGTACATGTTGGACTTTCAGTTTCAGGAAATGAGATATTTCTCATGAACTTCAGCGTCTTGCATTTCGAGTATATATAGTTCATGTGTTTTAAGAGTTGAAAACCGATTCCATTTGGGCCTACAGTTAATTTGTTTGGCGGGATGCGACTCTCACGTGATTCGTGTAATTGTCTCACTCGTTCAAAGAGAATGAAAATGCGAGAGGTTTCTGTCTTGCCGTCGTGTTATCAGTAACTATATGTATATCTAGCTGAAATATTAGTCCGCTTCCTCTACTGGCCTTATACCAACCCCAACTCTCCCCTCCACCCCCCCCCCCCACAATCTTAGAAACCGTCTTACCAGCCGATTCACACAGAGATTACAACAACTACTGTAAATCTAAAGTTGTGTATACCACAGTTAAAACTGGATCGTGTTGACAAATCTGATAAATCGGTAGCATGTGCTATTAAGTTTACAGTAAGAACTGAGGATATTTGTAATTCCAACAAATCCTGAACAACTGGATTTGTTGGAATTACACATATCTTCAGTTCTCGGGTGGTCTTACTTCATCCAGACTTCCTACAACCCAAAATACTCGAGAAGGTGACTGCTTGTAAGAAACCGCGCTGTCAAATAAGTTCTCACATGGCCACCGGTACCAATGTTACTACCCCTATCATGTTAAGTTCCCCATTAAGCCCCTTGTCATCTCCTGTGGGTCTAGCAAACGTTGTTTATATATTAGCACAACCTTTAGTTTAGAGTTACTTATAAAGACCTAAATTCTAGTCTAAATATGACTCAAAATGCACCATCTGACTCCTCTTTCTTTATTTTATTTCTAGGGGAAGACCCCTATACACCCCTATTCGAGCAGACTTCAATGACCCCAATACAGTCCCCTCCTTTATAAAATCATTCATTCGCTATTTGGCCAATTCCACAAAAGCTCAGGCTTTTACTTAAATCAATCCAGAAGGTGTGGGGGGGGGGGGAGATGTCCTGTGCACACCACTGACCTTTAGCGGTACCTTCTGTCAAAGGAAAAATTGATCCACGACTAAATATTTTACATTAATGGATTCAATTAGATTTACGTAAAGTTAGAAATTAGTCGCCACTAAGATTTACTGAAGCACCAAGACTCCAGCCAAGTTCAAATGCATTGATTTGTTGACAACTTTACTGGCTCGGGTCAGGCAAACTCTCAAAATATATATTGCTTATCCGGTTACATTGAATTCAAAAAGCAGAGTAAATATGTTTACAGGGTCATAAGTAATTAGTTCTACATGGTAAGGTAAACTAAGCCGATGTTACTGAAAATTACGTTCCATTAGCCTCTGATTCCGTCTGCAAATTATTTCCAGACACTGAAGGTCATTTTTCTTTTTCTTTCATAGTTAGACAATTAAACTTCTCCGTGTAAAAATGTTTCCACGTGGCTGTATAACAGTACATTGTTCACAGTACATTGATGATAATTAGTCTAGTTGAATTTCTCTTAAATAATTGGGAGCAATATTGTGTTAATGTGATATCGTCATAAATGCCGTACACGTAGACACCGTGACACACACACGTCTACACACGCACGCACTCACCCACATACATACTTTTGTGAATCTTTATCCGTGAATCCATATTTTTGTGATAATGTTTGTATTCAGTACTACTACTAACCACATTGATCTGGAGAGAGTGCAAATGCTCACTGAACTGTTTTGTAATTTAACCCGTTTCTTTTGCTTCACTGGGTTGTCCCTTGAAGCGATTTGAAAAGAGCCAGACACATTCATGTAAAACATTTTACACTGCTTTGAAGAATATCATGACATCACTGTAACTTGCGTCATTAAACATAATACAGCTCATTAAACACATCTTGCTTGCAAGTGGAACACTCCAAAACTTAAGAGTATGATCCTTGTTGTAGTAGGTAGCCTACTTCATACATGTGTTGTTTGCATGTCGCTGACAGGCTAGCCAGAATGTTTTCTTTGATTCGCTATTCATTTTACTTTTCCTTGCAACGGGACATATTTGAAAACTTATGATAAAAGCTATAACAAAACATAACCGTATCAAGTGTAAAACTAAACGATTGCGCTCACCGCATAATGATTGTGTAAGAAATTATTTATGCTCGTTCGAATCCATTTATAGGGCATTACTACATACAAGTTTAACGGTCAAAGCTGTACGGCATCCACGGTACACGTTGTTACCTGTGCATGTGATGTGTCTTGCTTAGATCTTTAACGCGTACGCACTATTTGTTACGTCACACATCCCCTCATTTGTCAGATTGTAATTTTTTCCAATAAACACTACCGCACCTTCAAATTGACCGACTGTCCGTTGCATTAATTATGAGTTTTGTGCGAGTATTTAATGTTTGGAAATTTGTAATGACGTCATATTCAATTTTTGGCTAGCGCCACCCGATTCCATGTCGCACGCTCTCTTGTTCACAATAATGAACTGTTATCGAATCGACATTTTTAATACCTGCGAATAACGGGTTGATTGTCGCAAGTTTTTGTTATAAATACACAATCTAAGACCTACTTCTCTCGGATGATGACAAAATACAGGGAATGAAAGAAAACGTACTTAATTAACGATAGAATGTCTGAAAACTTTCATGATCGGGTTTGGTACACTAATATACTTAAAGCTTTGAAAAGAAACGATGCCTCGTCGAACCCTGCTAATTTTCTTATTTATATTATTTTATTCAAATCAGTTTGAAGATAATTTCAAAAGCGGTTTGTTAGCAGCCAAAATGCGAATGCCAAATTGTAAAAGAACTTTAACGAGACAATCATATTTTGCTTGTATATACTTTTAACATTTAATCAATATGTGTTGCACTATAGCTTATAAAGTTTGGGCATTAACTTTGGTTACTCACTTAACACATCATTTTAGTGACGGTAAAATTTTGTTATCATATATAAATTTGTAGGCAACAAGATGGTGACGTAGTTGACGAACCGCGTTCTGAATTTTTTCCTCCAGTAGAAATATTTTGTTGACTTTAGGTGATAAACTCCCTCGTCGGTGAATATTTATAAACATACCTGAAGCTGATATTCTATCTTTGTTTTCAGTTTGTGATTGTGTGTGTGGGTGTTTCTTTCTTTCATGGAAAACAGAAAGAAACATAGAATGGATACATCAAAGCGAGAGAGAGAGGGGTGGTGGTGGGGGGGGGGGGGGCAGAGAGGGAGAGAGAAACGAGAAAGTTTTAGAATTTCGTTCGAATATCAAATTAAAAGTAGAACAATGAAGGTTAACTTGTTGAAACACGCGGTCATCAATTTTGCAGCGCCATCGTTCCAGTTGATCGACCGAAAAGACAGAGACGTCACATGCAAGTCACCTTGTAATCAAAGAGTAATCACTACCCGATTCTTATAGAGTTATCTGTGTAGAATGTTGTTATGGGTTTAAACCTGTACTAAATTACAGCTATAGGCTATGTTAAACTGCCTTATAGTTATGACTGTTCTTTGCAATTCGCTTTCACATTTTTCTTCCTTCTCATTTCTCTTTCCGAATAAACACATACTATAAAAAAATAAACTCATGTCAAACATCGCTTAATTGTCATTTTTGCTATCTTAAATTTGTTTCATACCGTTACTTCAATAATGAGTGTTACCATGCATGTTCAATCCCACAGCCGAGTAATAATTACCAATGAACGGTTTTAAAAGCCATGACCAGTTTTAACCAATAACTCAAGGCTATGAGAATCGGTCGCTATCACATACAATTCATATCGATAATGGATCACCGGAGCTGTAACTTTGCGAACGTCTTAATGTAAATGTGGAAAGTGATACGATCAATACTGTTTTAAGTAGCTTTCTATTACATATGGGTGGTTTTTAAGACTTATTTGAAATGCAAACATCATTCTTTCAGTTTAAGAAGAGAATGCAAGTAAATATATAGCCCATGTATCGTGATGCATTTCACAACCACTTAAGGGTATCAGTAATATTATTGCAGCCTAACTTTTCAGATCTTTTCAATAAAACATTAATGGCAGTGAGTGTTTTCATAGCGACGGACTGTGTAATGTATAATAAAACGGAATTCCACTTTGAGACAGCGAATCTGTGAACTCATATATTCGGTCACATAATAGTTCAGAGAACCTATAGATACATTTGATGCAATGTTATCATATTCTGTGAAATAATAACGACCTCAAGATATTCTCTAACTTCGTGACGTGTGAAACTGCAAAGGACGTGTAATACATGCAGTGTAAGTGAGAGCCCGGTGTTTACACAGAATCCCTCATTTACATATAGAACAGTAATGGAATACTATTTTTCCATCTTAAATTAAAGGAGTTATGTTATTTATTTCCTTAATTATTCAGATGAGAAGAATATATATATATATATATCTGTGTCCATCTGTGTCTATTTGTCCATATGTGTCTCTGTGTCCATCTGTGTCTCTATGTCTCTGTATTCATCTGTGTCTCTCTGTCTCTGTGTCCATATGGATGTCTCTGTCCGCATATGTCCATCTCTGTATCTGAATGTGTTCGTATAGCATATTTTCATGCAGTTTACCTCTGAGGAAGATCCTGCAAGGATCGAAACGTCAGGCTCTCTGACTTTCATGACATATATACACATATTTATGACAGATATGGCTCCTGAAATAACATCCAATTATCCCAGTTAAATTAACCCTTGTTTTTAGAATCCGAAGAACTGCCGCCCACAAATAAGTATATGTCTATATTCAATGTATAGTAGGCATATCCACATAGATTATACATGATATTTGTCAAATTTGAGCTAGCATTGGTTTAACTTTAATACATGCAGCGCCACACACCTAATATGAGAATTCAAACTTAAAATGGCGGCTATACTACCGTCATCAAGCAAGTAAACTAACAACCTGATTTAGCGTTGGCCTAATTCTGCGAAACTCGGTGTCTATAAGTTGCAAGTCAACGGTGGAATGGTAATCACGTTGTACATACCATTATAACAGCATAGAAGAAAATATAAATCAAGCAACATGGCTAATTACTTGTGACTTTACGTGTTGCACCCAACACAGTACAACCATGCACGGAAGTGTAAAAAATAAACAGTTAATTTTTAATGAATAGAACGTGATGTTTTAATGGTTTTCTAAATTGTGGTACGTGTTTCCAGAATGTTTGATTGAGTGCAGATGATCGCTTTAAATCAACTGGATGAATTTTCATTTAGAAAATTATTGATCGCTCGCAACTCGCCAATAATGCTTTACGATTTTGCTCGCATAGTTCCATGCAATAGTTAGAAGAAATGTCAATTCCATGCAATAGTAAGATAAAATGTATTTTCTCAAATTAGATATCAAACATAGAAGAAAACAAAGAAGAAGAGAGTCTGCAAGTCTGAAATGATCCTAAAAAGGTTTTATGATCATCAGAAGATGTGGCCAGAATGTCTATGGTTGTGGATGGATATATTTGCTAAATGTTAGTGCAATGCATGAGTGTGTTCGTATTATTTGCTTGAGAGGGCAATACATCCCCGAGGCTTCTAAAAACATTCGCTCATTGATATTGTACATCAGCAACTTTAGACTATTTGCAAGTTGGGAGATGCTGTGTCGCTTCAAATATATTTCCCCTTACACTTGCACAATATATCGTCAATATATTCTGTTCCCAAAATCCTCGTAGATGTTTTAAACTAGGCATCTTTACTCGCCAGCAAACAAATTTCTATCCGCTGCTCTTTGAAGGTATATATATATATATATATATATATATATATATATATATATATATATATATATATATATATATATATATATATATATATATATATATATATATATATATATGTATATATATATATATATATATATATATATATATATATGTCTGTCTTCAATTATTATATATATATGTGTCTTACTTCAATTATTGAGCCTACTTACATAATATAAAGAAACTACTTTCTTTTCACCTTTCTTAGCTACCTTCATACCATTAATATTAAAGCTTTAACATTCAGTTATTGCGGGCTACAATATGTTGATTGAGACAAATATGAGGCAACATTAATTTCATTGTTCATTCTCTACTCGGCGAATGTTGATAGCGATGCTAACTAAAATATTGAAAATCCATTAAAAAAAAAGCGGTTGTCTGAAAGATTTGTCATTGACAGAGAAACTTCATATAAGCGCATTAAAGTTTACGTTAGCAGAGATATTTGAGTGCTTTTAATGAATTACGAAATACCATAGAGTCATATGCCAGTGTTATTAAAAGAGGTTAATTCTCATGTCAGCCACGCGTGCGTAGAACCAAATGCCTCACATGATATATATATATATATATATATATATATATATATATATATATATTTATATATATATATATATATATATATATAGTGTGTGTGTGTATGATGTGTATTAACCGTACGGTAGCTAATATCTTCACGCAGATCATTATAGAGAAATAATTTTCAAATGAGCCAAATTACTTGTTTCTTCGGAAATATGCGCACGTGTGCTATATTGAATGCAAAATATTGTAAAAGGGGTGTTCGGGGGGGGGGGGGGGGATTAACTACACTGGAATACTTATTAGTTTATCACGATATTAAAGCGATTTATTAATCTGTATATATACCAGTGGCATTACTAGGAGCATACTGCTATCTTCACCCTACAACTGGCATTACCAGGAGATTCCTGTTATCTGTGTACTAAAAGTGACATTTCTATGAGAATACTGATATCTTCACCCTATAACTGGCATTAACAGAAGATCACTGTTATATTTGTACCAAAAGTGGCATCACTAGGAGATTACTGTTATCTTTACCTTTCCACTATCTTTACTAGATTACATACAGTTTTGCTCTATAGATGACCTTATTTACTGGTAACTTTACCCTTAACTGTTATCTGAGTCGCACAAATGACATTTAGTCATTACTTATAAGCTTTTTAAAGTGGAAAACATCGTTGGATGAACATCGGGAAATTTTGATAAACGAGGGTATTAAGATTTTCGATTATCTAATGCAGCCTTCTGCTAAGTAACTCGATAAGTGCAGTCGAAGGAAATACAATTTTATTATGTACGATTGAAATAAGATAGAATGCACGCTTCTTCGTCGCCTCTCTTTTAATACTTTTAAGCAATCAATCTCATAATTTATAGTATCATGCCCTTCACACAACGTCGTTTTAATTGGAAACATCTGTCAGGGCAGAACTGACGAAGTGTTAAAAAATACGTCAATATTGCAAACCACGTGATATGAACCTCCATGGTTGGTATACGTCTTCTCGCGCCATATAATGTCTGTCGCTGTATACCGTCATAAACTCGTTTCCGGTTTACTAGTTCCGGTTACTAGTTTTCAGCTGATATTTCGTGAGGTCATCCTCTCGTAAAAACCGTCGCCCAACATTTCAGCCAAGTATAATCAGCAAGTAGATTCAACAGTTAAAGCTATAAAATGAAGCATTCCAAATTTGTAGCATATTTTAAAAGCTGATTATTTTGAAAACAACAATGTCTATAGAAAGATTACTAGCACTCGAATTTTAATCCCTTCTTGAACTATGACATATCATGACTTAAATTTTAACGTACAGTACAGAACATATATAAACACTGCCGGTAAAGTACAAGCAAAATTTGCAAGTGCTATGATTGTGCAGCAAGAATATTTACAGTTGGGGAGTGGTAAGTTTTACACGATAAACTGCGGCAGCGGGAATTTCCTCGAGTTCTCGTATATTATCTGGGTCGGTATTTTTATCGGTTACTTTTTCCCGGGTTTTCAAGGTTTGTTTCGGATATACCTGGTATTTTCGGTTTATTCATTAGTGACAGATTGCAATACCGTCGGTTTGGGTATGAATGAAATTCCAGGTATACCTGGTATATCGATATACCGACGCACCTTAGTTCCTACCCACGGGAGAAAGGTCACGTGAAGACCACATATGCAAGAGATTTTTTAGACTAGAAAGGTTTGGGCTGGAAAGTTAACCTGAACATGTCATCCCCATTGCTGGCAATGAAAAACATCCTAAATACTTAAAGGGGCCGTTTGTTACCTTAATTTTCAAATCTTTGACATAAGGAGGTGCTCGAAGCTTATATGGGTCAAGTGGCTTGAAATATGATTTGTCCAAACTGACATTCAGCCCTGAGGCCTGTTTAAACGCCTACAGAGTATACTAAGAGATTCCATCAACGACTCGTTACTCCAATCTAGACAAAGAACTGTGTCATCAGCGTTTTTTGAGGACCTGAGTTTCAAGTCCAACAATAATAATAATACCTTTAATACTCTTATTATGAATATTTTTTTCAGTGTCAGAATCTCAACACAAATTATAAACAGATACGGACTCGGTAGACATCCCTATCCTCCTCCACGCTGAATGGGGGGGGGGGGGGGTCCAGAAGTAAAACCATTATAACAAACACATGCGTTGCAATTGCTGTAAAGATACCTTAACCGACATAGATTCAAACTTTCACCCAAATTAAAATACGAAAGTGTATAGAGTGAATAAACCTCCACTCGAGACATTCAAAAGCCTTAATTTTCAGAATCCAATATAAAGAGGAGACAAAGGGAAACCGATGTTATTTTTATCAGTTAATTCTATCAAATCCAAGAACGAAGTGTACATTTTCACCTATGAATCTATATACCCTTCATGAAACCCGATTGAAAAAAAGGCTGTAATGACTTTAGAGATAACACGTTTTAGCCGAGCTGCGATAGCCTTTACGCCTATATTTTATAATCAGTATTTAATAGAGTAATCGGATGATAATTTGTAACAAGAAGGAATCGATCCTTACCAGGTTTAAGATACCTCTGGCTTTCTCATTCGACAGGAAGTCTGTACGATAACTTAAGTTTAATGCTTCCACCCCCTTATCACCAATACTGGGCAAAAACTTCTTATAAAAATTTACAGAAAGGCCGTCGTTGCCAGGTGCCTTGTCATTGTTAAGTGACCTGCGTGCACCCGACAAGAGACACTTCACCCTCACAGGAGCAAGAATCGTCGTTACTTAATGCTAGATTTAGGAGCCCGTCAAAAAAAAAAAACATCTATATATGTATAATCTGAAGAATAAAGTGTGGAGAAATAGTTTCGAATTTCCTCTAAAATGTCATCTTTGTCGATTAACATCCCACCATGCACTATTAGTGGTGATGTCCTGGATAGGGTGATTTTCATTGTTACGTTTTTTTCCAAATTTAAAACATACTTTGTATTTACTCCCCCTCCTCCACCCATCTTGCTCTAGATATAATAATAGTTCCTATTACTCATAGAGCAACATTAACTCATTCGGGCGTTCCTTAATAGATACAATACAGTATTATATATGGTATTATATATGGTATTATATATATATATATATATATATATATATATATATATATATATATTTTATATCTTTTTTTAATTTTTTTTTTATATTTTTATGTTTTTTATTTTTTATATTTTTTATATTTTTTTATTTTTTTATTTTTTTAACACAGGCCGCAATAAAATGTGCCTCTAGCATAACACGAGTTATCATGCTATAAGACAGATGCATATAAATGCGCAATATATTCAAGTCGAAAACGCTATTATAAGCAACTGCACAATTCGGTTCGGGTGAATTGGGTGCGCAACTCCAGTGTCTCATTTTTAATGATCTTTCGCCGCAATGCCACGGATCTTTGTTATGAGAACATCTTCATGCTTGAGTCGCTCCTTGGCCCTTTCTTTAGAATAGGTGATACAATGAGTTCTAATTTCAAACTTAAAGAAATTTGCACTTACATGACTGATCGTTCCATAACGGTATATAAATAAGCTGTTACACAAGACTTATACATATCCCGTGTCATTCAAGAAGTCATTGTTAAATGTCCAATATCCTGTTCGTCTCTTAAAAGAATGAAGTTGGATCGACCTACTAATAATGGCGTGGTGGCCTGATTGAAAACCGGGGCAATTGGACATATTAGCAACAGAAAACAAACGAGTTATAGATTGCAGGTAAATCTAGCCGACAATGAATCCCGAGCGTGATATTTGAAAACCAAGTATATACTTTCTAATAAAGGTGTTTCTATATGTCTCCAGACATCAACCAACTTATACAATATTCATCAACGCTAGGCATTCCTCTCGAGCCCTAAAAGTTTGTCCTTGGGTTAAGCCCAACCTTATTTATATCTAAGTTAAAAACAAAATTAAAATCGCCCGCGACAATGATACACTCATTTATAGAAGGATTGTAGTTTACTAGAAGTATCTTTAAAAAACGATGGCGTATCAGTGTTAGGAGCGTAAATAGTAAATACACACCAGAGTAAGATTACAATTTCCGACACCGACGTCAGCTATAATATCCAAGGGCGTAGGAACTGGGGGGCTGGGGGCGCCAGCCCCCCCCCCAGTGAAAAATGTGGAGGGGCGGAAGTATCATTCCGCCCCCGCTTCGCAAGTCAGAAAACCCCTTTTTCATTTCCAAATGAGAAAAAAAATCATTTGGAGCACCAAATTGCATCTAAGGCCAAGTGAAAATACAAAATTAAGTTTACAAAATGGAGTTGGTGTTGAAGTGTGCTATATTGCACCAAATTGCATCTGAGGCCACCTGGAAATGCAAAAAAAATCCAAAGGGGAGGGGGACACCCCCTCCCCTTAGACCCCTCCGCCAGGCCGGCCATCAGTCTTCAGCCCCCCCCCCCACTCAAAAGTACCTTCCTACGCCACTGATAATATCTGCCGTCATGATGTGAATTTAATTTACAGATGTTAATACTTAGACTTGGGTCAATTAAGACGCAGCAACTCTGCTACTACTAAAACCATGCGAGCAAAGAATCTTCCGGCCTCGTTCATTATGCCATTAATTCTCGTCTCTCAAAGAAATATGTGTTTCCTGAATGAAACAAAATAATATCTGGGTTGCGCCTGCGCAGATAACTAAACAATTGCATTCTCTTGTGAGATTGCCTCTTGCATTGAAGGAAATCAACCGTAAACCGGCAGCCGTTAGAATGTAACATATTGAAGGTTGAGGTCGCTAGGCGAAAGAGAAATTCCTAGGAGAAGAATGTACGGTACTTTACCAAAACAAATCGATAAATAACAAATCACAATTGAAACACCGGAGGGATTAAAAGAAATCAATTCAAACGGACGAGTAGAGTTAACGGTGTGTATAAGTCAGTCAAAAACATCCAAATGAAACAAAAAAAAAACGACATCCATCCCAGATGTCGTAAACTGAAAGAAAAGCATAACGATATTGTGCGGCTTTATAAGTTACATCCAAACAATGTTTGTCGTGCATCAACACAAGGTAATATTTACAGAGAGTACCCCTTTAATGAGATACCGAGACTCCAATCGTATATCTAATTATTGTTCAAACTTAAACGGGATTCCATTTTGGCGTCTCCTTTACAACCTGTTTTGCAACGAAGCCGAGTTCCCTCATTAAAAAGTTCCTGGACTTCTTTTGACCACTTCCTCTTTTCTTAAAGGTCTACTTTTGTTAGGTCGTCCACAATATAGAGGTCTTTGTCTCGAAGGGCTTGCCTGTCGTTCCTCTTGACCTTGTCCTCATAAAAGGAAAACTTTACTATCATAGACGGCGCGTTGCCTTTCTTCCATCACGATGGGTCCTCTCTATTTTAGCTTCTGGGACCACGACTTGCCCTAACACCTCGGCCACAATTTTCATACAATCTTCTTTTGTAGTGGATTTAAGTCCTACAAGACGGAATTTATTCCTCCTGGAGATTCTGTCTTGCTGATTTATAGTCGAAGAAAAGTGAGAATCACGTGACTTTTCCAAAGCGGTAATTCTTGAAGCCAGTGTTTTGCATTTACCTTTTAGGATTATTTTTATATTCTCGGCTTTTATTTATCCATCCATCCATTCATTCATTTATTTAATGGGCTCTTTTCTTGTTGTTCATAGACTATGACATATAAACACTAAAAATCTTCATCTTTGGATGGATTGCTTTATTCAGTGTACACTTAGCTTTTATTATATACTCGAAGCTGAAACTCTAAAAAAAAGTCTTCTTACTGAACGGGTTTGAATCTTAGTCACGTGTCTTCCTTTGAACTTAGGCCTATATACTATTCCATTAAATGAGTTGCTCCCAATGAGGAAAATCACTCTCAATAACCAGCACGCCAACCTGTTTCCTATTTTCTATACTTGTTGAGGTTTGACATTGACTAAAGGCATATTATTTTGTTATCTTTACGATGGCATAATATTTCTTCAATCTTTTCAAGTTCGATCGTGACAGTCGTTGTGTTTGGATGATGGACACGAACATGGTATCGTATACAACGTCACAAGTTGATCATCTTCCCTCCCCTCGACTGTCAATCATTTCAATTAATCTCTGTTATGTTTGCAATGGCACGCTTCGCTAATTGCTCCAGTGTGCTTTCGTTGACTTTGAAGAACTATTTCTTCTTGACATTTGGAGTAATCAAATTCGCATTCTCTCATCTTTTTATTATTATTTAATTGACGCTAAGTTGCTGACGTAATGTTATACAAACAAATAAAACATACATAACTTATATGTAGGTTATCTTAAATGACAAAGTAATAATTTCCGGGTTTCTGATCTACTTTAATCTAACCTTTCAGACAAAGACGTGACTAGATGTCTTTCAGTTTACCCTACAACCAATAGAACTATGTAACATGCGATGCATGACATAACTATGACAGACTTACAGTACGAGTACAACAGCATGAGAACGAGTACAACTATACTACCTCTCTCTCTCTATGGGTACTATTTCGAGTGCAGGGATCTTAGTGATAGTAAAATATCTACACTTGTAGTATACTAGATATTATTATATTTATAGATTTCCAAAATGGCAAAATATCTCTACACAAGAGACATATCATATGCTGTACGAGCAAGCCGTATACAATGTGGACATGTGCATAGCACGGAATTTCCTGTAACAATGGATTCCGTTAAACGTGTAACCCTACTCAGGCTGGGATTTAATATCAGCATATATATATATATATATATATATATGCTGATATTATTCTATATATTATATAGGATTCTTTAATTTTTTTTAGCATGTATTCGAAAACGCTTACAATACGGTACCGAAGAACTGAAGTGAATTTACCTTAGCAGCGACCGTAGATGATTGTAATAGAGTCGCGGCCCATGTCCACTGAGATACAATGGTGGTAGCAGTGAGACCAAGAGACACTTGTCCACCAGCGTCGAAGTCAGTGTCTAACATAACCTGCATAGGAAATAAATCAAACGTAGTTTCTCTAGTAAAAAAACCTGCATGAGAAAATATTCACAAGGGAACCTGCAGAGAACCTGAGGGATAGGATAACCTGCATGTGGAATGCATTAAATATATATAAAAAACTGCATGAGATATCCTCATCGTGAATCTGTATAGCAAACTGTATGCATGGAAATACATATAAGCATGAAATACAACCAGCGTAACCTAACTTGGAAGTACATAAAGTAAAAAAACTGTTTAGTATAACCTACATGAGACATAGTGAAATATGTGTTGCACGGTATATTGCATTCGAAATACATACAACCAGCTTAACCGTACCTGTACGGGAAGTATATTAAAGAAAATTATATAAAATTCTCTAGTATAACCTGGACGTGAAATATATTAAATAGTGCACTACGTTTAACGTTACTTGAAAGGGATACACTATGAAATGTATTTCACATAGTTTACACAATAATGAATTTAGCCTTATGAGAAATACGCACATGAAATTGTAAATCTCACATCACCTACATGAAATAAAATACAATGATATGCTTACAACATAACCTGGGAAATACATGCAACAATGATAAATACCTACATATAGTGTATCCCCTGAATGGGTAATACACACAATAAAAAGTATCTAACACTATTTGCATGATATATACACACACTAAAATGTATGTAACATCACCTGCATGAGAAATACACACAATAAAATGTATGTAACATCACCTGCATGAAAATACACACAACAAAATCTTTATAGCATATATAGCGTAGCCTGATAGGGTATCTATATACGACATTGAAATATATCTAATGTCACCTGCATTACCTGCATGGGAAATGCATACACCTACACCTAGCGTAACCTTGCGTATTACAATATGCATGGGAAATACACAAAAACATGAAATGGGCCCATGATAACTTATACACACCTACAACATTTTTAATTTTAAGAGAAGCTGAATCATATACGACAAAAAATAAACGTATTCTCAACCAGTACATCATTAGCTATCTTCTTTTCTTTTTTTTTGTGTGCGTGTCTTATTCAGTACTCCAGCGATTGATTTATTGATTAAGCCTTCACCAAAATGCTGACACCACAAAAAAAAAAAAAAAAAAATCGAAAATCTGTTGAGACTAGAAATCATTTGCTGCAGCTGGCTTATACGTGAAATAGCCTATTATTTCCTAGTCCCCTTTCTCAATATCCTATTATTTTTGGGTGGTATTGACACAATTCCATATATGTAATAGATACAATCTTCTTCTTTTACATTTCTCTTTGTATGCTTGTTTAATATTTCGATTTTCCTTGCACTGTCAACCTATGCGGGAAACAACGAAAGCATAACCCTGGTATTATATTGAAAAGAACAAGGGCGTTATACTTTGCGTCTAAAATATCAATAAAATGTACTTGAGTTCAAAATGTGTGTAATGCAAAAATATGATGCAAGAACTCAACATGAATATAAATAATTATCGATATTGTCCCGTTAACTTCCCCTTCAGTTTTGCCTCTCTCATAAGTAAGTATAGGCCTACACTGTACGCCGAGATTTTGTCAACGTTTAAGACAATCATAAAAGTATGCACAAGGACAATTGCAGAGTGTGCCAAATATTTATTCAGGCAAGTTGAAGGGAAAAATATAAAAACCACCATTCATTTTCAGAGAAAAGATCATGACTATAGAAGACAACATATAGAAACCCGAAGAAGCGCTCGCTCGCTCTTACCAAATATTGACCCTCTGTAACCAATATCTTCACGGAAGTTGTAAGCTAAAGGCACAGCAGTAAGTTATGTATGTTTTTTTTTAACGATGGCTGCATAAAGAGGTTTCTGATCCAGGAAGCAATAGCGGTTTTTTTTTCTGTTAAAGAGCGTGTGATGTATTTATTGATACATAGATTGAAAGTTGTTAATACATCTAAGACGCAGCTACCGCAAACTGTCATTAAAAAAAATCTAATAAAATTGTAACCGATCTCGATTTATTTGGACAGTAGTTTATACAAAAGACGTTGGCTTCAGCTTTTATGTTTGTTAAATGAAAAAGAAATTTGACAATATTTAGAAACTATATAGCCGTCTCCAACGTATAGTGCCGTATGTTGTTTCGTAATATATTTACCTGGTAATATTTGTCATTTCATAAGTTCAACAGCTGTTTCAAGTTTGTGTTTGACTGTAAAGTACTTGAAAACTTGAAAACTTTACTGCTAAGTTGGACAAGTTTTGTGATACATCGCTCTTTGTATACCCGCGACGACCCTCTTGATCCATACAGAGCACAAAGTTAATTATTTTAATTTGTAGACTAAACGTGTCACTTTTCATGCCAACAGTTTGCTTCAAGTAGTATCTCTCGAAATTTACAACTCTGTCATAACCGAAATGATCCCACGATGGTTGGACCGGTAATTCGGTTATATGCCTCATTGTTGTTCATAAATGTCCATTACAAATGATGGGATACGATTGATGTATACATTCTGACATCTTTAATGTTCCGTAGATGCTTCCAATACGAATGTTATGTTTCACAATCTTAACCCCATTATAAATTTACTACCTAATTTAGGTTATAGCCTATTGACTTGATAAACTGAATGTGTAACTCAGTGGCATAGATCAGAGAAATGTTACAACTTACACCTTACCATGTTATGTTCGTCATGTCTCCACCTGAACCACCACCCCCCCCCCCGACCCACCCGGCTGATGGGTTTGTTGTGCATGGTCATAGTAGATATGAAAACAATTGGTTGAAAAGCCAGCAGTATTCTTTCGCCATTGTATGTTAAACTTACAGTAACCTTTCAACGTAGATTTAGAACGTCATAAATAATTGATTTACTCTCTCTGGCAGAAAAAAGAGCCATATAAGGACTTCTTTCACTGTAATAATCCTTGGACTATTAAAAGCAATAAATGTGTAGGCCTATCTTTGCAGCGGCAGATACTCCGAAATAAGCTTTTTTATATTCCTTTTAAAGGTGGGATCGCTCGTAATTTCCTCGTAAATTCTGTCCTTCACACCACCCGATTCAAAAATAATATCAATACTACCCTCTATCGGATCGTCGCTGTTGTCTCGTAATTTCTCAGCAATCCCGTATTTACGGCTAGTAAGCAATAAACGGGTTCGGTTACTTGAACGGTGGCCTTGGCGAAATTCCTGCATAGTTTCTTGTCTGTGGCAGTACAGGGAGTTGTTATGGAACAACTCCCTGGTCAGTAGTATGCGGTATTACGCCGCGTTTTCGTGTGTGTTGTGTGATACAAAACTCAGTGCTTTGTTTTACGTTCAGAACTTTTCACAACTAATGGGCTGTACAGTATAGGTTACGGTCGAGCTTTGCATCAGGCGTAATAGTTCGACCAGGGAGCTGCTACTCTAGCAGTTCCCTGCTTTTACTCTTTTAGGCCTACATGGTGAGCAGTCGAAGTCAAGAAACAGCTCAAGAAACTAATAGTTATGAACTTTATGTCTGATTCACGCTGACTGGTGTCACAAAAGACAAACGCGAATGAGTGAAAAAATTGACTGAAGTGATTACAAACTATTGGGTATCAAACGTAAAGTCAAGTCCGTCATGTGTGAACAATTGGTATTTCAGCCAATTTAGGTATTAATTATACATAGACTGAGTCACAGCTTACATTGTATTTTATATATAAATTTTAGTTATATATCAGGAGGGAAAGACAAAGCATTTTATGTCATATACCATATACAGATAAATATGTATATTTAATTATTTTTGGACTCCTGGCAACGGGCCCTTTAGGCGATCACAGAGCACTTGCCCTAGCTGCACCCCGTCCTCCTAACCGGTGCACGTAAACCCTGTCCTTGCACCCCTTTGACCCGAATTAAAAAATAACGAAACTTGAACGGAAAAGGAAAGGAAAATACGTTGCCATAAGGGGCGGCTCCACCCTCTTTAGAAAGGATTGGCAAAAAGGGAATAAGTACATGAACAATAAACTAATAGTTATTTCCATTGAAAAGTGTCTCGCTTTTTCTAAATCACGTCAGTGTATTGCTTTCCAGCGTACTGTACTCCCAGAATTGACTATCCTGTTTCTTGTTCCGAACGGCTCCCAACGAAATGCCAAAAAGTCGGCAACGGGGTTGGGGTGGGTTACCCAGCTCCACCATGGGGCACCTCATCACGACTGACTCGAATTACAACTCGTAACTTTAACTGAAATTGGATTGAATTTAAAAAAATATATACTAGATGTCTGCATGGATCATACTTATCTATACTATTGTGTGACCATATAGGCGAACGGGCTCTATATAGTCAACCAGGAGAGACTGGGGGGAAACTTTTTTTCTTGCCACAGAAAATTAAACATTGCCCGGAAGTTCCTAGCACGATTAATTCATTTCAAACTTCGACGGCAATGAAGGACAAAGAGAACCGTATAGGCCTATGCCTGACTATAAGATCATTGAACCATCACGAACAACTCCGAATAATCTTCCATTTGCCGATTCATGACACTGGGAAGTAAGGGGTGGGGGGGTGGGGCTTTCCATTTGATCCGCAAGTATATTGAACGGTCACCACAACAATGGTGTATAGCTTGGGACTAGCACGGGGAGACTTGTCAACCTTGTGAACTTTTTTGGGGGTGAGATGCGGGGGGGGGGGGGATTCGCAAACTAAAACATACAGGGTAAACAGAGGGGAGGAAAGAGGTCAAGAAAGAAAGCGTGAAAGACAGATGAAGGGATGGAGGAAGAAAGTAAAGAAAATGTGGAGATGGAGACTAGGGGTAGAGATAGATATGATATGAAAGTACAGAGAGAAAAAAACCAAGAGCAGAAAAATGGAGATCACTGGGATACTGTCAAATACACAAGAAGAATATACAATCTAAATACTGGAATTAAATAATGCACCACATAAATACAGCTTTATGACATCAAGAAATCAAAGGGGAAGGATATAATGTTTCAAGGATGCTGGAAAATAAGACACAACAGAAGATGATTATGGTTTCTGATCTATTAGGCTTCTTCTCTCTACTGCTACCAGGATGTAAGAGACCACAGGGACTCGCACAACTCTTTAAGTTGTGATGACCTCTGACCCTTACTATGCCTAACTGTTATCTTGCCAGGAAATAAATACACCAGTGCATGAGAGGAGGTGAGAGACAGGACTGATTGATCGTGTCGATAGGGGTACATGTGATTCAAGAAGATAGATGTAAAGATTAGCATCGTTTGGACACTTCAAATGGGACCCCCTCCCCACCCCCCACACCCTCCCCCACGTTCAAATCATATCCCCTCCTGGCAACGGAAATGAACACCAGTATAAATAAACCGATACAGATATTTATACACGCTGTGCGTGTAGGCCTATATACAATAATATAAAGCTGGCCATTCTCTGATTGTTACTCCTTGATTGAATTTCCCCAACCTTGCCCACCTTGACTTAGAGGGTGGCCAAGCTCCTGATTCACAGTCATAGCTACTATCGAACAAAATGGACGAAAGCAATTTATCTCAATCTGGTGATGCAGATGTATCATTAGCTGCTAATCCAACATTTGTGAATGTCGCACAACCTGTCAACAAAAGTCTGGGAAAAGTGCTTGCCCCTGCCATATGTATGATCTCTTTTGTTCAGGATCATGTAAATGTGGCAATGTGTATTCGTATAGTCTGAGGTTTTTCTCCCATGCTGCTCCATATCTAATCCTACTGGTAACATTGGACAGAACATTGGCAGATGGCTTCTTGAGAGGTGTTGAAGTAACTGGATCAGGAGTATCTGTAGAGATTACATAAAACAAGAGTTACTAGATTGCAAGTATCCTGCTATAGCTTCTATGGCTGTGACTAAAAATATACCTTTTGTTTAGAACTTATCACACTTATGCAGCACTGGAAACTGATATTTCAATTTAAATGGTGTCATTGAGTTTAGAGGACATTGAAGTTACAAGTATGTTGGTGAAACCAAGACCACCCTCAAGAAGCAGTTCTAGTCACAAGTCAATACCATGAAAATGGAGACTCCAGTAGGGGAACACTTTCAGCTGCCCAATCATACCATTAAAGACATGTCCCAACAGGTAACTGAATTCGTAGACTAACCATCTCAGACATAGTACACCACAGCAGAGATAAAGTGAGCGGACGGAATGCCCTAGCACCATTCAACTGAATAGGCTCAATATACAGGAAGGACATGACTAACTTTATCCTGCTCCATCTCTGTATTCTGCTATAGTTTATTCGCCCTCTCTCCTTACTTAATCCTCGCTTTGTACTCCACAGTTTATCTAAATACCTCTGCTTTCACTGACTCCTTTTGTTCAATACACCATTAACTTCTTTCTTTGTGTTCACCATGTCCTCTCTGTTCCAGGCTCTATTGTGTCTCTTGAATTTACTGTTACTAGTCAGTTTGCCTCTAAAGAAGATCCTGATAATATCAGGCCCACTTACTTTTATAAATTTTCAATACACATGTATGCTTTTTAGTGGATGAGCAATATGCTACCATTTTTTTCTTTTCTTTTGGAATTAAATGAGAATGAAATTGTATTATTTTTCTGATCACATCAGATCAGATAAGATTAGCACTGCTCTTCCAGTCTGTAATTCATGCAAGGATAAACATATAAATTTACCTTCTCCTTTCTGAGTGTCAACTGATCTTTCTGTGGTGACAGCTGCTGAGAATGCCTCTGTTTGACTTTCAGCATCTTTCCGGAAAAGATGCATTTGAAACCTATACAATGAAACCAAAAAAATTGTCCGTAAATCATATAACTGAAATAGTAATTTTACTGTACACCCCAAGCTTAATTGTATGCATAATGAATCTGGTAATGACCAAATCATTACAAACATACATGTTTTTATCATACCTACCCAAGAAAAAATATGAAAGAGAAAAGTAACAAACAAACACTTAGGCATATTTCAATAATAACATATTGTTAACCCACATTGATTTAAACCCAGATAAGGATGAGATATTCTTTCATACTCTTCTTCAACATATCCATAAACCGCGGTACCTTTCAAGAATTGTAAGGATAATTTTGTGTTGCCCAACTGCTTGCCCAACAACTTGAGCTCACATGTCAATGTAAAATTTACTATGTAAACTTCCTGTCTTAGTGAACTGATTGGTTTCATATCGCTAAAAGATGTCCAGTCTTTTGATGAGAGTTTGATGTACACTCATTATTTACCTACTGTGTAAACTTCCTGTTTATGTGAGCAGTTGGTTTCATGAGTGAGAATTGAGATGCTACTGTAGCTTACACCATGACATAAGCCCACCATTGTGAAAAATTCCTGTTTACACATGAATAGCTTGATTTCAGACTACCATTAATTTAACGCTAGATTACTCTCCACAAGAGATAGTTTCGGCCACCAAATTTAATAGATATTATAATTTTTGAACACTAAACATCAGATCATTCACAAGAAGCTGAACAAAAACAAGCATAGTATATACTGACTATATATAAAAAATATGATAACTTAGCACAGCATCATAAAGTATGAGCATCAGGCCTACACGCAAAAAAAAAACTGGTACTTTCTTACCTCCAGGCATGGCTATATAAAGGTTTATATAGGTATAGCTATATGTACTAATATGGTCCCTCAATTTGTGAGGCTAATTTACCTAACTTCTTGCATAGCAGTTGGGTTCCTTCAAAAATCCCAAACACAGATATGTACACATGATTGCTGGAATATTGGACAGACAGTCAGTAGATAACAGTATAACACCCTGTTGCCCAAATGAACCATTAAAACTTGATTGCATATATGCTGGCTGTGGCTGACCTTAGAAAAACCTAAGGTCTAGTTGCATACGCAGCGGTGTGAAAACATGTGAATCAGTTAGGAGTGATTCTAAATTATTTATGTAGATGTATTATTTTTATAGGAAAAATTGCAGGTCCATGTGGTTGTACTTGTACAGCACAGTAGGCCTTCCTCACTGGTGTATATTACAAAATTAGGGAATACAGTTACTATGAACACTAAATTCTGATTACTTATTACTAATACTATAGGCCTTACTCCTATGTTATATGCCCAGTTAATTATGACTGGGCATAGGTGAGGCTTTTCTTTCAAATGCTCATTCACAAGAATTATTCTTCAAACAAGGACAGCTGATAACAATTTAGAACCTGGAGGGGGTGGGGATGAACAGATCACCTAGGCCTAGTGGTTAGAAAATATATTTCCATCAATTTGTTGAGGCAAAAACAGTTTACTTTTTGGTGATGAGAAGGCCCAGCTTTCCATGGCATAAATATGAGGAGTGAAACTAAAGACCCCCAGTCCCTGTGAGTCTTCTTTAGGAAGGATATTTTAATTTTTAACTGTATACAGTACAAAGTGGCTATTCTTACAACTAGTCGTAAGAATAATTTCCGACTACGCATGGGCAGTTGCTATTTTTATGATTAGGAGTACTAATTTTACGACGATGAGTAACAATAACTTCCGGTTAGGGTTAGGGTTATGTTTAGGGTTACCTCTACTACATGCGCAGTTGCTTTATTTACTGCACTTGAATTTGCCTTTGTCGTAAGAATAGTTTATAATTGTTACGACTAGTCGTAAGAAACGGCCTATACAGTATCCTCATGACAAGCATTCACAAACAGTGATGATGATGACTCAGTAATACAACTTACTGCTATTTTGTGCTAGGATAAGTATGATAAGGTTAGCATACGCTAGGTCCATTGGAAAAATAATGAATGATAGGCCTAGTTACAAAGCCTAGGCTCATCAAATCATGTATGTTACAAATACAATAGCATAGACACTGCGAAGTTCGAACACCTAAGCCTTAAAATACCCCAAAAACTATCTTCATTTTATTGACAGATATGTACGTACATACTTGCGCACGGGTCATTTTGGAGAGGAAATAACTGTAGCTTCCTAGTTTTTAGTGATATTGGCTTTCGCTTGTAGGTTATCATGGTGAAATCGTGTATTTCTTAGGGGTGTCCGAACTTTGCAGTTTTCTGTACTTCGCAATACTGACAGTTACCTAGGACAATACCCTGTAGTACTACTATGTACTAGTATTACCCTATACAGTTTTAGCCTAGCTTAGCAAATCATTACCTTTTTGTGTGATCCTGAAGCAAATGTTCTGCGAAATCTGCGTTGCTAACAGAAGTCAAATCGTGGACATGTTTGTAGAGTTCTTTCTCCATTTGCCAGTTTACGTAGGAACGTAGAAGATAGATCTTCGTGGCATCTCTTCGTCGCTGTTGTTCCTTTGCACTGCTGTTTTTGTCAGGTCCATGCAACAATGGCTTTCCTCCACTTGAACCTATACGCTCGTTCCAGGATAAGGTCGTTTTCTTTCGCCCGATTCTCCTTGCCCTGATCCCTTTTCCATGATTGTCACTATACTCTAGTCTAATCGAATGTATTTGTACGAAAATCGTACAGTATTCTTTACTCAAAAGGCACACAAACAACAAACTATCGCGTACGAAAATCCTTTGCGGTAAACAGTACAATAATCTGAAATGCTGTGCTATAACATTATGTGTGCATGGGTACGGGCTTGTTACGCATACGCTTGCCTGTGCTATTCACTGATCTAAATTTGCCACCGAGGTCACGTGAGTTTTAGGGGTCCCATTAAACCTCGCTGAAACCTCGATAATGCCAGCGCCCTCAAAAAAAGTCTACGAGCGATATCGCCTTTAATACCGAAGGACTCCGCTTCTCATCGGATACGCCTCATCATAAAGCGCCTTTCGTATTTTGCAAATATATTTCTTGATATCTTTCCAAGGATAATTTGTCCTCTGAGAATATGTTCACAATTATCAAAGTCGCTTTACTAATTAAAAATTAAGAAGATATATCAAACTAACGGGAAGAACAAAGGTATTAAAGTTTAATACGGGAAGTGAACTACTATATATGAGCTCAGTTCCCAAGGAATAATAATACAAGAGGGATACAAAGATTTTTCATCGATGCAGATGATGAGACCAAAATATATAGAGAATTTATTATGTACCGTTGAAAGGTGGTGACAAGTTTGATAAGATAAACCTCTGAAGCAATTTAGCATTATTCCATGCTGCACTTTAGAGCCATTATCACTGACGAGAAGTTACTGTATAAAGTTGAAACAATCAAAGGGGCATGTAACTAATGTCTTTGAGAAACAAAAAGTGAAAATACCTTCATAGTGAAATAGTGTAGGACCATTTAATCAAAGCACAGTATATATAAGTGCAGGTTGTATGTTAGGATAAGTATGCTACACTCAAATACACGGGGGCGTATATGCACCATCACACATGCGCACGTGAAAACACACGAGGAGTGAGTGTTGCATATCCTCAAGGATATTCTGTATATTTCATATGTTAATGCAGTATATAAAAGGTGTTTCTAGTTTACCTTGCGGTGCTATGTTTGTCTATATATAGTAATGAGAATTACTCGTAACTTTCAAATAGAGTAATTATTTTATACAAATATGAAACTCATAACTAATGAGCTTGACATGATTCAGAGGCATATAGACATCATCACCATTCTACTTTAAAGGAGTTTTCTGCTACATGTTATACTCCTGTTTAATAACTTTACTGAGAAGTGTAACAGATATCGATATGTTACTTTGTGCTTAAACAAAATCATTTCATTTTCGTCGGAACTTTACCAGGTATATCACTATTCCCCAAAGCAATGTTGACAGACTCCAATTTATGTTCGGAATGCAAAGCGAGTTGCAAATGAATTGGATGTGTGTGTGTGCATGTGTGCGTTTGTTTTGTATTCTGACCGAGGACTTGAACAAAACAATTCCAGGTCCTCGGTTGTGATTTCTAAAGAATCACCACGTCCTCGGAAGAATTCTATTGTATGGGGTATTGTTAAGGTTAGGGTACGTGGATTTTAACAATGGAAAATACAATGGGGTCCTCGGTCTGAATGTAATACAAACATGTGTGTGTGTGTGTGAAAGCGTCTGTAGATGAGAACCTGCAACCAGATTGGATCTGACATACAGTGCGCAAAAGTTACAAATCAAAAGAGCGCGTGATAGTATATTATTACGAACAAATATATATAACACTGCATGGGCCTAACCTGCATAATAAGATGTCATGTATTTGTTAAAGCAAATAAATACATAGCATCCATCGACTTAATATTTCATTCTTGAAAGAAACAAATCTGCATTTTAACATCCAAATTGAAATTATAACAAAATCAAAGTGGTTTTTTTTTTTGGGGGGGGGTTGCATTTTGTTCTTCTTTTAGTTGATGTTGTTTCTTCCTGCATTTAGCATTTTACTGGAAATAATAAGCACTTCCTTCCATTTGCGAAATTTTGAATGAATGTGAATCATTTTTATTTGTTTGTCTGTTCGTATGTTTCTCTGTTCGTCTGTTTGTATGTTTGTCTGTTTGCACTGGTATTTACGTCAAATAGCCTATGCTGGAAACTCAAAGGTTGGTCGCGACTAATTATCAAGCAATAACGAGCAACCATGTACATTGCCACCCTCAAAGGCATTTCCATCAGATCTGAGGTGATTATTTGTCTACTAATTGATGAGGATAATTCTTTGAAGAGTCAAACTGAATAAACAACAACCCGGATAAAACTTTTGGGCTCCCGCGGACAAAAATCTCTTTGTTATAAATATATTTCGTTGTACATAAGCTTACGCACTATGACGTAGGCCACTTTTATAATTATTCCCAGCAGGTATTCATAACATGGTTACTAATTAGCTTATACCAGATATTTCTTCAATGACTTTTAGCTTTCCTATTGCTATAACGTTTTGTTGTTTTGTCCTTGAAATGTAAAATCTTTCGACAGTTTTTTTCAATATTCTATGTTATTTGAATAACATAAAAAAGCAATGTTCTGTGTCCTGTAAGCATAAGTAATGTAAGTATTACAAAGAAAGTTCGTTCACTTGCCAAATTTGTGACATCTTTTACTACTGTCATGATGGCGACACATTCTCGCGGAAATTTAATTCAATTTGAAAATTAGATCGACATTATTTATTCATATTATGATAAGGCTGTAGCTGTTTTTCGAAAAATTTCCAGGAACTTTGTTAAGCAATCAACTTCAGCCACTGGAATAGCGCTTTTCTTTGTGCAGACCACATGCATTTGCATGGTTACACTTTACCAGACCCAACATTTGGCGTTCCTTATACGAGACACGTTACCAAAGGAAAGCAAATAGCTTCAGGCTTGGAACTGAACTGTTGAAAATAACTATTCAGTACCTCCCCCCCCCCCGCCCCCCCTCCATCACATGAAATTGTGGAATTACATGAGATTGCACTATTGATTAGCTTTAGTGTGTACAATTTGATCCAGAAAGGAATGAATTTTGGGGTGATTCTCAGACAAGAGGCAGCCTGCCGTTTGATGCACGAACTACGCATGCGTGCCACTTCCGGATCGTGTCATGTAATAGCACCTCTATAAGCACATCTCCTTCTCGTTCATATACCGTTACAACTTCCAATATAGCAGGACTATAGAAGAAGAGTATATAGCCTCAAAAGCTTATATGGTACACGGTAATATCATATTCGCTTTAGCTGTCTCGACAGGACACACTGCATATAAAGCTAATTAGGTCATTTGAAATAGAATGTGAATATAAACCAAAGGTTTTACGTTGCTATGTTACAACATGTTGTTACATCGCTGCATGACGTATATCAAATTTACGAGATGATAACTTTTCAGTGGCAAGAAAGTCAATTGGGTCACTATATCCTACTTGCAGAAATGAGACCACGCAAGTAACCATTAAGAAAATTGCAATTACTTATAGAGTAGTCTCGGTTACCCAGAATAATAAAGAAAATGTTACATTTATTGAGAAAGTAATATCCAAACTAGAGAACAAATGTAACATGATCAACCAACAGTAACGGATTTGAAAGTTTTGATAATTAAATTTAATATATTAAAGTCATTCATGTGAGTCGGTTAACAATTTTTTTTCTGATTGCATGAGTTTTAGGATTTCTTTCTTTAAAGAACTATAGTATAAGAAAAACAGAAGTACGGTATGCGTTAGAAAAGTGTTTTGCGGAATCTAAGGAAAGCCGAACTTAAATCAAACAATTATGATATCATACGAAAATGCTGAAATTTTTGGAGGGATTTCTTCAAACTTTGAAATCATCATTTTTTTTTTATATTGCTTCCAATTATCGCCAAATAGCAATGTTTTCTCCTTTGATTTTTCGTGGTTAAAAGAGAGTAAAAAATTGAGGCAAATTTGATTCAACCAAGGCGATTGACGTGAAATTTTGGAAACATTTGCGTTGGCTTTCAAATTATGTAAAAATCAGAAGTAAGGTTAATTTCCGTTATAGGTTAGACGTGTTGAGACTTTTTCAGCTGTTCTACATTGTATGTTTGTAAAGTGTCGAATGGACCAGCCTGTAAGTCCACGCAGTATATTGATAACTTACAAAGTTGATATTGATAATTGTATATCGAAGATGGATTATTACCATAGGCGTAGGAGGCGGGGGGGCTGGGGGGGGCTGCAGCCCCCCCAACAATTTTTTTGGGTGAAAATTCGGGCAATATGCTGAGAATTTTTCGGGCACCTACTGGAAGAATAATAATATGCAATATGTTTTTCTTGGGTTTTTTTTGTAAAAATTCGGGAATATGCTGAGAATTATTCGGGCATCTACTGAAAGAATCATAATTTGCAATGTGTTTTTCAATTTTTTGGTGAAAATTTGGGCAATAGGCCTATGCTGAGAAGTTTTCGAGCACCTACTGAAAGAAGAATAATTTGCAATGTGTTTTTCAAATATTTTGGTGAAAATTCGGGCAATATGCTGAGAATTTTTTCGGGCACCTACTGAAAGAATAATAACTTGCATTTTTTCAATTTTTTTGGTGAAAATCTGGGCAATATGCTGAGAATTTTTCGGACACCTACTGGAAGAATAATAATTTGCAATGTGTTTTTCAATTTTTTGGTGAAAATTCGGGCAATAGGTCTATGCTGAGAAGTTTTCGAGCACCTATTGAAAGAAGAATAATTTGCAATGTGTTTTTCAAATATTTTGGTGAAAATTCGGGCAATATGCTGAGAATGTTTTCGGGCACCTACTGAAAGAATAATAGTTTGCATTTTTTTCCAATTTTTTTGGTGAAAATTTGGGCAATATGCTGAGAATTTTTCGGGCACCTACCAGTGGCAGAGCGTCCATGGGCGATGACCCCTGACGGACTCAAATGGACTGATGGCGCCCTTTTCAGCTTTCACTTTTTTCTTATTCGCGATTATCGACTTTTTTATTGCGCTCTCAAATACCTATTGACATTTTTCACATTTTGTTGGTGCAATTTTCTGACAAATGGCGATGACACTTATTTATCCTTCATTTTTCTGCAAATTAGCAAGGCCCGGAAAGGGTCATTTCCGGCGATCTAGGGAGTATCTTTACTCAAAAATTTCTGTACGCTCCGCGCCAACCTGCGGTGGCGCTCCGCTTAGATAGTGTCAAAAGCACCCCTACAGACCCATTCTCTTCCCCCCCCCCCCTGTCCCAATACCCCTCGCTCCGCCACTGGCACCTACTGAAAAAAGAATAATAATTTGCAATGTGTTTTTCAATGGTTAAACTGATATTATTATCATTATTATTGTAAGGACTTCCCCAATAATTATAACCAATATAGAAGGGTAATAACACGAAAAATGATTTTATGTTATTGGCAGGTGTAGTAACTGATGGATGCCTATATGATATGCACATTAACATGTAGAACGCGCGCGGAGCGCGCGAAAAAATTTTGGTTATATTTTTCGGGCAAGTCGTTACAGCCCCCCCCAAATCAAATGAGGCTCCTACGCCTATGATTATTACGCAAGGATAGGGGGGAAAATATTCTTTATGAAACATTCTGTTATAGTTCGGGAGGGTGCGGTGGGTGGTTAGGGGTGGGGTGGGAGGGAGAGGATGGGAGGAGAGAAGGGATAAAGCCGACAGGTTTTGCCGGTCTGTAAAGTATGTTTGTGGCGTTGTTACTTCTCGTTTCAAAACTGCAGTGGGCCAAACTGATAGAAAGAAACAAGCAAGAGAAACCGAAATGAAGATAAATGAAAATAGGAAGAGAAGCATACAAAAAAGAAAACATTCCCTCGACACATCATTGCAACCATTTCTGTAGTGACCTCTGACCGAAAAAAAAAAGTTTCATTACAAAGGTGTCAGAGCATTTGTTGTTTAGAGATTTAGTTCCCTGCGGAAATCCAGCTTTTCTCGACTGGATAATTCAAATGTAGGTGGGGTGGGGTGAGGTGGGATGAGATGGGGGACGGTTTGAGAGGATTAGAAAAGATGTATGATGTAACGTTACATCCTCCTCGGTATAGTTGGCATAAATTAATCTACGTGAGCTGTAATGACAAACAATGACAAACCCGATTTATTGCGAATGGAATTAGGCCTCTGTCGCGTAAGCATGAGTTCTGCTACAGTTTGGGATTCAGGACATCGGATGAAAACTGCATTGCCATCTCTTTGAATTGAACCATGAAATACAAACAGTCACCAAAGGGCATGGACTAATCACGTGGAATGCATATACTGGATATTAGGGAAAGTAAATGTTGAACCAGGAATGATGGTGATGGATGATGATGATGATGATGATGATGATGATGATGATGATGATGATGATGATGATGATGATGATGATGATGATGATGATGATGATGATGATGATGATGATGATGATGATGATGATGGTGATGATGATGATGGTGATGATGATGATGACTACTATGATGATGATGATGATGATGATGATGATGATGATGGTGATGGATGATGATGATGATGATGATGATGATGATGATGATGATGATGATGATGATGATGATGATGATGATGATGATGATGATGATGGTGATGATGATGATGACCACTATGATGATGATGATGATGATGATGATGATGATGATGATGATGATGATGATGATGATGATGATGATGATGATGATGATGATGGTGATGGATGATGATGATGATGGTGATGATGATGATGATGACTACTATGATGATGATGATGATGATGATGATGGTGATGATGATGATGACTACTATGATGATGATGATGATGATGATGATGATGATGATGATGATGATGATGATGATGATGGTGATGGATGATGATGATGATGATGATGATGATGATGATGATGATGATGATGATGATGATGATGATGATGATGATGATGATGATGATGGTGATGGATGATGATGATGATGATGATGATGATGATGATGATGATGATGATGGTGATGATGATGATGACTACTATGATGATGATGATGATGATGATGATGATGGTGATGATGATGATGACTACTATGATGATGATGATGATGATGATGATGATGATGATGATGATGATGATGATGATGATGATGATGATGATGATGATGATGATGATGATGATGATGGATGATGGATGATGATGATGATGATGATGATGATGATGATGATGATGATGATGATGATGATGATGATGATGATGATGATGATGATGATGATGATGATGATGATGATGATGATGATGATGATGATGATGATGATGATGATGATGATGATGATGATGATGATGATGATGATGATGATGATGATGATGATGATGATGATGATGATGATGATGATGATGATGATGATGATGATGACTACTCTGATGATGATGATGATGATGATGATGATGATGATGATGATGATGATGATGATGATGATGATGATGATGATGATGATGATGATGATGATGATGATGATGATGATGATGATGATGATGATGATGATGATGATGATGATGATGATGATGATGATGATGGTGGTGGTGATGACGACGACCACGACGACGACGAAGACGACGACCGCTGATATATAAAATCAATCGACACCAATTCAAGAAGATTATATTATACAGTTCTCTTGTAGGTTATCTAGTGATTGCGTATAACCCCATACGATGTATGTCTAAATATTCCAAGTTTTCGTTGATTGCAGCTGCTATTAACTCAGCCATAAACAATGCTAATACAGCTTTCAAATTTGGCACAGAAAGCAATCATTCTGAAATTAACCTCAGGGGATTGCCTGGTGTTAAAATCTTGTTGACTGCCTGCAAAATCTAGCACGGTTTTCACTGGCATGATCTTGAAGTTTATATTGAAATGTCATTATAAATTTTCGATCGAGTTGAGCTTATCGATCAGGTGTAAAAAAAAAATAGGCCTATGTTGAATAATTATACGTGAACGTACGTTTTGCAAGGAAGTGTGTTTTCTAATATGGAGAATATGAGTGAAACGTGTATCATTGCGTCATATATCACGGTGAAGAGATTATGAAGGAAAAAAATGGAAAAATGTCACAAAACTGTTATAATGGAACACCTTATAGCATAGGGGGATTGCTTGCGAAAAGGAAATGCCTTCAAAAACATCTGAACTATTCACATGTGAAGTAAATGTTACCTAATGCAGATAGTTAAATAAAACAGTATCTGCCGTTCGCCTGCATTCAGGAAGTTCCTAGTAAGATATGAACTGTGCTCTATGGATGGGAAACTATATACGTCGCCGAAAGGTTGGTATTAGCAAACTTTAATAGTATAAACTATATCACAAGAGGAGTAAACATATGTCTAAGATAGCGGCCTTTGGCTATATGCTAGCCTCATATAAGATATCATTGTGACTATTTATAAATATTTCTAACCTTTTGGTTCTGTCACGCACCATGGAGAAATAAAAACACCTATCCCAAATCTTAGGGGAAGTGTCAAAAAGCAATTTTTGAGGCACTTTTGGGAGATTTCAACAAAATAGAGAACAGTGTTTCATTACTGCGAGAAAAATGAATTAACAGAAGCGCAGCGGAAGGAAATATATGAACCGATGTGGGTAGTTTGGAAACCTGCGCAATGGCGTTAAAATAAGTTAGAAATATACAAGGGTGTTGCAACGTAAATAGACGTTCAATTGAATGTTTCAATTGGGGGAGAGGGGGGGGGGGAGGGCAGCTGCTTCGTTGATCTGTTTTCCTACACCTCGGGTCTGTTATACTCCATGACCCCCTGGGGCCTGGAACTTGGTGGGGTTAGCTTGTAAAAGCAGTCGAAAGCTTCAACAACCAAGTTGGGTAGTTTGTGTGCGGTAAAATAATACAGTTAAAGTTGAAGGTTTACAGTCTTGTTCAAGGTCAAGGTCCTCTCACCCGACTTTACAACAACATTGGTAATTTCTCACACCCCACACACCAAAGTGTGCACAATTCAAACAATCCCCCATGGGGATACTACAGTGGGTCACATCTACGTGTCCTCTAGGGGACTTACCATAGAGTGCAGTCACAAATGGTAAGTCCCCGGGGGACTTACCATAGGGTGCAGTCACAAACGGTAAGTCCCCGGGGGAGATGGCTTCTGCAAATTTTGAATCTAAAACTCTCTTGACAATACCGCATGATGTAACCGATTCACACAGAGATATACAGTAACTACTGTAAATCTTAAAACTTTGTACCACAGTAAAAAAACTAGATTGTGCTGACAAATCTGATAAATCGGTAGCATTTGCTATTAGGGTTACAGTAAGAACTTAGGATATGTGTAATTCCCACAAATCTCAAAAACTAGTTTTATTGGAATTACACATATCCTCAGTTCTTACTGTATAATCCTAATAGCACATGCTACCAATTTATATCACGATCCAGTATTTGCTTTGGTATAAAACTCTAACATTTATACAATAGTAACTGTGCTCTCTGTGTTTATCGAGTGCAACATGGCATTGTTTTAAGTATCATCACTGTTAACGTTCTACCTCGATAATATGAAAAGATAAAACAAAGAGGTATAAAATTCTGCCATATCCTATTGTTACTATGACAACACAGATAAAAAATGACAGCTCCCAGACAAAACATCAAAACTAGGACATCTTCTAAACGGATCAAGATTATGTCTTTGCTGTTCAGGGGAAGTTGTTATTCAGAAAGTTTTCTGTCTTATATGCCAAAAATGATAGTTTGGGTTTGTGTCCCATTTTAGCCTTTATTATAATAATTAGTATTAACATTTGTTTTGCAGTACTGCTGACGTCATAATCACCACGACAACGTACTTGTAAATGATTCATTTGGTCCAGTGATAAAGTAATTAAAAAGCTTCTGTTGTGTCGTTTTTGCAATCGTTGTCAACAATAGCATATCAGTGATAGCTAGTGACCTACAAACGGTCATAGTGTATTACAATGTAATTAAAAAAATACCCATATACATTCCATCTTGTATTTGCCAGATTTACCGTTATTTCTGACGAAATTTAAAGAATTACCTTTACCCCCGATATATTGCTAAAGTATGTCTAGATTTTAGCTATTTACTGGGTCTTTATCTAGAGAACCACCACTTTTTCCCTGAAACTAAATTTAACGTTCGGCACATCACATATAGCTATATATATATACATTGAAATTAAACTATGCAAAATTATTTTTAATGGACGACGGTCGAAATTTTTGGTCTGCGAATAAACATCCTGTGGCCAGTAACGTCTAAGTAATGAAGCGCTAAAAAATCATTGTTTCGAAAAGTAAAGATTATGTGTTCTTACTTCCAAAGAGTGAAAATTCTATCTTCTAGAGCATCCAGGGCGATAATTCTGTTAGGAGAGTCGTGATGATGCCACTCCTTATCAAAGAGTGACTTTCATTTCAATTTAGCTGTACAAAATCGAAATGAGTGATTTAACTCTTTGACAGTTAAAATTGATAGGATTATATACTCATGTGGACAAGACTGCCATAATTCCAGTTAAGTTTATAACTGCTGAACACTCTTGAAAGAATGAAATCTCTCTTGAAGTAAGAGTGGGCTGACCCAAAAATATATAATAAGCTCACAATAAGATTTACATTCTTATTACTTTTATGATGCAAATATTAAATAAACATTTTCATTATGTTTTATCGCTTAAAGTCTTCTCCTTTCAACCCACAGCGAGTGTTGAATATCTTCCGGCATTCGAA